>NC_043703.1:101565244-101577794 GCF_006229205.1 Suricata suricatta
AATAAAAATGGGGCTCCCGGGTGGCTCAATCAGTTAAGCATCTGACTTTGGCTCAGGTCATGGCTGGTTTGTGGGTTTGAGTCCCGCATCAGGCTCTGTGCTGAAATTCTATGTTTCCTTTTCTCTCTTCTCCTCTACCACTCACTCTATGTCTCTCTTTGTCTATCAAAAGTGAATAAACATTAAAAAATTTTTAATTAAAAAATTAAAATAAAAAGAGGAAGCCATCTATCTCTCTTGAGCAAAGGCAGCAGAAGGGAGATGGGAATGGACTGTGTAGCCGAGCTTCGTGGGTTTGGGAAAGGGATTTAATTTTCCCTTATGTAAACTTTCAACCAACACTCCAGTTTTCAGCCTTATTCCATACCCTACTCTTCAAAATTAATTGATGTCTACAATTCCTTCAAAATTCACTGATGCCTCCAATTTCTGAGGCTTTCTGGAAGTTTCTGGAATGAAAGTATTCCACCTTGTCTTTTCCTACAGGCTTGATCTTCAGCTTTACTGAATTTGCTAGGTTAAAAGGTGACACTCATGCCTCTAGTTTCCAGCATCCAAAATTTTGTTGATATTTCCCCTTTGTTGTGCTCTCTTCTTTCATATTATTTGTCCACATGGGATTATGTCTTTTTAAAAAAATCTTTTATCACCATTTCATTGAAATTTGGGAGAGGGATAAATGAGTGTGCCTAATATTACATATTTAAAAAGAATGTTCTTTCTCCTTCCTTCACTCTATCACTTTTTAGTTACAACTTTATTAAGATATAATTCACATATCCTATAACTCACCCATTTATAGTTTGCAATACAGTTGGTTTTAGTACAGTCACAGAGTTGTGCGGACATCACCACAATCAGTTTTAGGATGTTTCTGTCAACCCCAAAAGACAACCTATACCTATTGGCAACTACTGCTCATTTTCCCCCCAATCCCTCCAGCCTGAGACAACCGTCAATCCATTTACTATATCTATGGATTGGCTAATCTAAGCATTTCATGTGATGGAATCAGACAAATATGCAGTCTTTTGTGACTGACTCCTTTCACTTAGCATGAAGTTTCTGTGATTCATCCATGTTGTAGCAAGTAGCAATATCTCATTGTGGTTTTCATCTGCTTTTTCCTGGTAGATACTGATAGCAAGAATCTTTTCATGTACCTGTGAATTATTTAGTGCGTTTTCTTTGGAAAAATGTCTATTCAAATACTTTAACTATTTTTAAATTGGGTTAGTTGTTTTTTAAATGATTGAGTTGTGATTTTATATATGTGTGTGTGTGTGTGTGTGTGCGCATGTGTGAAATGCATTCTAGTGCCTTCTAGTGCAAATTTTCTTCCATTCTGTGTGTTGTCTTTTCACTTTCTTAGTGGTGTACTTTTTCAATACAAAATATATCCAGGTTACCTATTTTTTTTGTTTGGCTATTTGTGCTTTTGGTGTGATAGAATGGGTTATGAAGTGTTTCCTTCTACTCTCTCTTTTAATTTTTTTAATGTTTATTTATTTTTGAGAGACAGAGAGAGCATGAGCAGAAGAGGGGCAGGGAGAGAAGAAGACACAGAATCTGAAGCAGGCTCCAGGTTCTGAGCTGTCAGCCCAGAGCCGATGTGGGGCTTGAATTCATAAAACTGAAGATCACGACCTGAGCCGAAGTCAGCCACTTAACCAGCTGAGCCACCCAGGCACCCCTACTTTCTTCTTCTTCTTCTTTTTTTTTTTTTTTAAATGTTTTTACTTAGTTTTGAAAGACAGAGAGACAGAGTATGAGTCAGGAAGGGGAAGAGAGAGAAGGAGACACAGAATCCAAAGCAGGCTCCAGACTCTGAGCTGTCAGCACAAAGCCCAATGCAGGACTCAGACCCACAAGCCATGAGATCATGACCTGAGCTGAAGTTGGACACTTAACCTACTGAGCCACTCAAGTGCTCCATTTCCTTCTGTTCTTTGGAAGAATCTGTAATGAGTTGGGACTAATTGTTCTTTTTTTAAAGTTTTTATTTAAATTTTTGTTAACCTACTGAGCCACTCAAGTGCTCCATTTCCTTCTGTTCTTTGGAAGAATCTGTAATGAGTTGGGACTAATTGTTCCTTTTTTAAAGTTTTTATTTAAATTTTTGTTAGTTAATGCACAGTGTAACATTAGTTTCAGGTGTACAATATAGTGATTCAGTACTTTCATACCATACTCATTGCTCATCACAAGTGCACACCTTAATTTCCATCACCTATTTAACCCATCCCCCCACTCACATCTGTCTGGTTACCATCAGTTCTCTGTAGTTAGAATTCTTGGCTTATCTCTCTTTGTTTTGCCATTGTTAATTTGCTTTGTTTCTTATATATCACATGTGAGGGAAGTCATATAATATCTATCTTTCTCTGACCAATTTCACTTAGCATAATGCTATCTATCTCCATCCATGTCATTGCAAAAAATGGCAAGATTTCTTTCTTTTTATGGCTGAGTAATATTCTAGTGTGTGTGTGTGTGTGTGTGTGTGTATGTGTGGATACATATGTGGATACATATATATACATACACACATACATACCACATCGTCCTTATCCATTCATTGTTTGATGGACACTTGGGCTGTTTACATATTTTGGCTATTGTAGATAGTACTGCTAAAATATTGAGGTGCATGTATCCCCTTGAATTAGTATTTTTCTACTCTTTGGGTAAATACCTAGCAGTGCAATTTCTGAGTTATAGGGTAGTTCTATTTTCAACTTTTTGAGGAATCTCCATAATATTTTCTAGAGTGACTGCACCAGGCTGCATTTGCACCGACAGTGTAAGAGGGTTCCCCTTTCTCCATATCCTTGCCAACAGCTGTTTCTTGTGCTTTTGATTTTAGCCATTCTGACAGGTGTGAAGTAATACCTCATTGTAATTTTGATTTGTATTTTCCTGATGATGACTGATGTTGAGCACAAACATCTTTTCATGTGTCTATTGGCCATCTGTATGTCTTCTTTGGAAAAATGTCTATTCATGTTTTCTGCTCATTCTTAATTGGATTATTCATTCTTATTAGTGTGGATTTTTATAAATTCTTTATATATAATGGATACTAACCCTTAATCAGGTATGCCATTGCAAATGTATTCTCCCATTCTGTAGGTTGCCTTTTTGCTTTGTGATTGTTTCCTTCACTGTGCAGAAGCATTTACTTTTGATGAAGTCCCATTAATTTATTTTTTCTTTGGTTTCCCTTATTTCAGGAGACATATCTAGAAGAAAGTTGCTACAACCAGTATCAAAGAGATTACTGTCTGTGTTCTGCTCTAGGATTTTTATGGTTTCAGGTCTCATATTTAGGTCTTTAATCAATTTTGAGTTTATTTTTGTTATGGTGTAAGAAAGTGGTCCAGCTTCATTCTTTCGCATGTTTCTGTACAGTTTTCCCAACACCATTTGTTGAAGAGATCATCTTTCCCATTGGATATTCTTTCCTGTTTTGTTGAAGATTAATTGACCATATAGTTGTGGGTTCATTTCTGGCAATTCTGTTCTGTTCTGTTCTATTGATGTATGTGTCTATTGTTGTGCCAGCAGCATATTGTTTTGATCACTTCTTTAATTGTTTTGAAGGAATTCACCAGTGAAGATATGCTGGCTTGCACTTTTCTTTGGGGGTAGTTTTACAAATACTAATTCGATATCCTTATTATAAGTCTCTTAAGATTTTCCATTTCTCTTTGGGTCAATTTCAGTAGTTTGTGTCTTTCTAGGAAAATTTCCATTTCATATCCTTCCATTTATGTATTAATTTTTGCCTTAGACACCAGAAGTAGAAAAATCAGGGTCAAGGCAATGCGGTGGCATGTCTGCACTTCCGTCTGCTGTATGGGATTATGCAGGTTGTAGTCCTCCAAGCGCTCCTCTTCTAAGTTGTGTGGTGCACACGTTGTGGGCAAACATGGTGATGATCTTACATAACAAATGTGTTAAATGTGCCATCTTTGGAGACAGACCATCTGGATTTGAATCATTTTTCTACCACTTCCCAAAGGCTTTGGGAAAATTATTTAATCTAGTTAATTAATAGTTTTCTTCTATAGCAGGGTTTCTGGGTGGCTCAGTTGTTTAAGAGGCTGGCTTTAGCTCAGGTCACGATCTCACAGTTCATGAGTTTGAGTCCCGTACTGGTCTCGGTGCTGACAGCTCAGAACCTGGAGTCTGCTTTGGATTCTGTGTCTCCTTTTCTCTCTGCCCCTCCCCTGCTTGTGCTCTGTATCTCTCTCAAAAATAAATAAACATTTAAAAGAAGTTTAAAAAGTAATTTTCTTCTATATAAATAATAGTACTTTCTTTAGGGTTTATTATCTCTGAGGATTAAGTGGCACAATGCATGTAAAGTGCTTAAAATAATGTCTGATTCAGTAAATGTTATTTCTTAATTGTATCTTTATAGCCTTCCCTATATGCTTCATGAGGTTAGAAATGGGCTTTTTTCATTTTTGCTGCTGAGAGCTTCGCACCTATCAAGATGCCTGGTCCATAGTAGGAGGTCAATATTGTTTGTTTAATGTTTTCATGTCAAAGAACTGGACTTAAGGACAAACAGCTTGTTCAGGTATTGATTGGAGCGCTGGTTGATAATGAATGTCAACCAGAAGAGACCAGAGGTGTGATGAAGCTAGCATGGCCCTTGTTGGGATTAATAGAGTTATACATGGCTTAAATAAAGTCGTGGAGCATATACCTATAAAGTCTGCATTTGACATAAAGTTATGTAGGAGAACAAAGCTTGGGTATGTATATGTATTTGTATATATACATTCCTATTCTTGGGTTCTAAAATAACAACTGTGTAAGTAAACAAAAGAACTAGATGATTTGTAACAACATAAAAAAATTCTAGGGGTTCTTGCCAATAATAAATTCATTATGAGTAAACAGTTGAGAAGCAATAGCAATCTGAAGCTACAGTCATTATGTGCGGGACAAGGGAAGGACAGGCACACACACGGAGATGTATTGTGGCTTCATTCCTCTGCAGCATTTTTTGGGAAAACTTCACTATTTCTTCTAATAAGTTAGATATAGACCCTCAAGCAACAGGCAATAGACACTGAAACAATCTATTTTATGAATATGATAAGCGTATTATTTCTCATGCTCTTAGCAGACAGGTTGCTGTATCCTAGTTATGGCATGTCCTCAAGATTGATGTAGGGGAGCATTCTCCCATCACTGAATTATCACTGAATGGGAGTTGGCCTTTTTTGTAGGCATAAATCTTAGGCTCCTCAGATCTTATGCAGTGTTATCAATCCTATTTTCAGCCCAGTTGAATTGAAGAATGGACTAAGGGTACCTGTTAAAATTCATTAGTACTCGATTGCTTTCAAAACTGGGATGAGAGAAATAATATTAATGGAAAACCAACATGAAGGCTATATAATCCATCCATCCACTCTAAAATTTGTCCTTGAATTAAACCTATCAGAGAGTTAGACTTGGAAAACAGTATATTGTGGCTCATGTAGAACTGTTATGATTTCATTGACTTTGGCATGATAGTATCCTGTATATATTAAAGATTGTTGTAGGAAGCAACCTTATGAAGTATGTCTTTGACTTTATATTATTGAAGCAATTTTGTCATTATAATACAGTTTCCTAGAATAATTATTTGAATTAAGCCTGGAAGAAAAAATTTTTCCTGGGAAAAAAATGATAAGGGAGGTTGTGTTGGGGAGGGGAAAGGGTACATTAGAGGTGAAAAAGTACAGTATGTGGGAAGTGATGGTTCTCTCAGTTTACCTGGGGTGAGGTGTACAACTAGGACTGGAAAATAGAATACAGCCATATTGAATACAGGCCAAAGAATGGATGTTATTTAGGAATGAAGGAACACCACTCATTTGTAAGAATATGATTTCAGTGCTTACTCTTTGACAGGTACTGGATGTAGAGTGATAAATAAATGGACATAATGCTTGGCCCCCTAGAGCTATCAGGACCAGTGAGACAGATAATAATCTAGTAAGTAAAATCCAATAAGGAAATGCTTATACTCTCCCTTTGGATTCAAAGAACTGGTTGCTAGAGAACAGAATGAAAGAAATCTTTAGAAAGGGTGAGCCCATCTCTGGTGAGATGACATTGAGCCAGAGACCTGAAGGATGCGAGGTGTTGTCCAGATGGAAGAAGGTAGGAAAGGGTATTGGTGCAAAGAACAGCAACAGTTGAGAAGGCCCTGGAGTGGGAATTGCTCAGTGCCTGAGGGAAGGAGAGAGACCAGTGAGACTGGAATATGGTGAGGGAGGAAGGAAGCAACAGGGAAGATGGGTAGGTAAGCCCCCCCACTCATGTAGAAAATATAGTATTGACTGGGAATTATTCTAAGTGCAGGCGCCTGGGTTACTCAGTCAGTTAAGCATCCGACTTCAACTCAGGTCATGATCTCACAGTCTGTGAGCCTAGGTCATGATATCACAGTCCATGAATTAAGCCTGGAAGAAAAAATTTTTCCTGGGAAAAAATGATAAGGGAGGTTGTGTTGGGGAGGGGAAAGGGTACATTAGAGGTGAAAAAGTACAGTATGTGGGAAGTGTTGGAATCTGTGCTGACAACTCAGAACTGGAGCCTACTTCACATTCTGCATCTCCCTCTGTCTCTGTCCTGCACCCATTTGCATTCTGTCTCTCTCTCAAAAATAAGCATTTTAAAAAAGGAATTATTTTAAGTGCAAAGAGACACGTTTTTACAAACTTTACAATACTTTGTGTATTGTGTGTGTGTGCATGCACATGTGTGTGTGCATGTGTGTGTATGCATGTGTGTTAAGATCCATTGATAATTCAGTACAAGGTTTGGCTCAGGGCATCTTTTAAAAAGTAGGGAGAACTGGAAAGAAGTTAAGACTGGGCAGACCTTTTGCTAAAAATGTCAGCGAACATTTTTTACATAGGCCCTGAGAGGAAGTATTTTGGGCTTTGAGGGCCGGTCTCTGTCTCAACCGCTCAACTTCGCTCTTGTAGTGACATTGGTGACACAGGAATGAATGAGTATGGCTGTGTTTCAGTAAGACTCTATTTACCAAAGAAAGTGGGGTGGCTAGATTTGGTTCTGGGGCCCCAGGGCACTAAAGATGTGCCAGTGGGCATGAAAAGAAAGGATAGTCCAGGAAGGAGCTGGGGTGAATTGTTAGGCTTCCTGACTCCACACAAGGGCTGAGATGGAAGGCTTCTAGAGGTGGGGTTAAAGCCTGGGATACAAGAATGGTAGTAGTATTAACAGTAGTGAGGTTCTATGGAAGTTAGGACAAAAAGCTGGTTTTAGAAGCAAAAGGTGTATTTGCTTTTAGTTTCTACGCAGTTTATACCAAACTTTCAGTTGGATTTGGCCAGCGTGGAAACATCTAGAAGTCTGGCAGTTGGAAATGATATCCAAGGCTCATGTAGGTTGTGAACAAACTGTGTCCTGGATCCCTTGTTTCTGTTTGAAGGTAGGCCCACAACATGGCTATGAAATGGCTGTCCCCTTTACTGTTCAAGGAGTATCTCTAGAAGGTGAAAATTCAGCTGGAAAATGCATTTGTCTTTGAGTGAATGTGGTAAAAACTATCATAGAGGCCACACAAGTCTCCCCAGCTAGACTCTAAGACCTAAATTTTACTTCCCACCTGCTTGTACTCACCAACCTTTGTCCCACATTTTTCCTGAAGAGTGAACCGCCCCCCCCTCCGTGGTAAGGACCACCCTGACAAGACCTCCTGCCAGCCCAGACCTCAAAGACTACTTTGAACTTAACCCCTGACATGCACCTGCATAGAGGGACCATGGAGTGGCCTCTAGAATGACTACCTTCACCTCATTAATATTAGAATTTATGCCCAAGACGGAGCACAAGCATCATTTACATAACATACAATGTGTATATAGGCATGTTTCCTTAAGATGCATGTGTGACCTTCTGCCCACCTCTGCATACAATGACAAGGCTTCCCTATCTAAATATTCATCATAACCCTAAATAAAATGAATCCGTTCACCTTTGCTCACGAGGTCATAGCTCTGGAAGCCACTCCCTGTGATATAAAGTTTATTTTGTGCAACAGCTCAACCTGGGGCAGTTTTTTTCTTTTTTTAAATTTATAGTTCATTGTCTAGTTGGTTTCCATATAACTCCCAGTGGTCTTCCCCACGAGTGCCTGGGGCAGGTTCTGACTCACCAAGGGAGTAAACTTATGTTGGTTGGGTTAAAAAAGGTCAGTAATGCCTCTGGTTCTCTGCAGGGAGTACCAATTACTAGATGCCACATGTGATTTGGATGCCATGTCTCCCCCAAAGAAAACTGTCTCCTGGGGTGGATTTCCCAAGTTGGGGTCACCCTTAGTTTTAGCATATTTGTGTCTTAAAATATATTGCTATCTATCACACTGATACATTTTGGATTTGTTATTTAACTCCTGGAAGATACATTTGTTTAGTGAGAGATACAAAGTATGCCTGAAAGATAGCCTGATGCTAGTGTAGGCGAGGATGAGAATCGGGGTGTGGTTTTGCTTTGGGCGGCAGCATGGTGCTTAGAGAATTCTGTGTTTTGCATTTTATGGGTGGGTCTGGCAAATGGGACAATGGTACTCTGCTGCAGCGCTAGGGTTATAAGGCTGGGGTAAGAGGGGGACCGGTGTGGTTAACGTCAGGCCTCTTATACATTCTAGGATAGTTGTCTAGCACAGTGAGACCGTTGATAACTTCTTGCCTCCCCTTTTCTTCAAACCTCTCTTCTCAATGCTCCCTGTATCCTATATTCTCACTGGGGTGGCGACCATAACAATCTCCCCTCAGTGGTCATGTCTGAGCCAAGTTATATCTTCCCTTACCTGTCTCCTTCTTTTGGAGGAAACTCCTCCTCTTTCTGCAACCCTGGTCCTGTGATATAAACAAGGACTGTCATCATTTTACAAGTCCTTAGTTCCTTGGCCACAGTGATGGGTCCAGAGATGGCCCATTAGTTTTCCCTTGTAGGTTTTTAAATGGGAATTGCCCCACTCTGCTGATGGAACGGGGGCAAGTTTGCAGCGGCCATGCCTTGTCCACAGCTGGGTGACGAGAGCCTGTGTGCAGACAGAGGATGAGGAGCACCCAGGAGAACAGTGCGCAGGAAGGGCAGGGGAGGCCAGGGGATATGCAGGTCTCCGGTTTCTTCTGAGGTGTTTAGGGCCGCCCTCCCTGTCTTGCTCAAAGCTCTGGAGATAAGCTTTCTCTTTCATTCTCTGAGTCTCTGAACCTTACAGCAAATCCCCTGTTTGCTTAAGTGACTTCGAGTTGAGGTTCTTTAATTTGTCATTTTATAAGGTTTTGGAGTATGGGGATCAGGACCGAGCATAACAGAATATTCTCCCACAGTCAAACCATGAAACAGTCGTCTCTTCTGTTTATTCTGAATGGATGAGTGGAGGCACCACCTTCATGTAGTTTATCAGAATTAGCCTCATGACATTCAGAATTTTAGACAGGGATTGTCCCTGAGAGCATAGATCACTAGAATACTTGGGACAGGTCTTGTGATGAGAAATCACGTTTTGTAGCCTAATGACAGCTACATAAGGAGGGATAAATGGGGGAAGAGATCTGGAGTCTGTCTCCCCAGACAGGATTTTTAACTCTGGCTTTGTGAGAAAGACCTGTTGGACTTTCTTGGTTTTCCTTCCAGTGGTCCCATCCATTGGCCTATCTTTATTGTTCACTACTGAGATACTCGGACTACTAAAACTTCCCTGAAGATGGCTTCTGCTTTCTTGTCTCTGTCTTAGTACAGAGTGCCCCTCCTCCCCTCACGTCTACATCTACTGAAATCCTATGTACACTTCAAAGCTTATTGAAGATGCCATGCTTTCCATGAAGCCAATCTGATCCCAGCTAAAACGAATCTCTGCCTCCTTAGCTTGCAGCAGGGATTTAATAGTTCCCTTAGCATTTATGTATTACTTCTTCCAGTAGTCACAGGTATACTCATTCTCATGCTAGTTTTTAAAACATTAGGTCAGGAGGTTGGCCTATATAATTTCTTTTTATTTTTAAGTTTACTTTGAGAGAGAGAGAGTGAGCATGAGTAGGGGAGAGGCAGAGAGAGAGAGGGAGTGAGAGAATCCCAAGTAGGCTCCCTGCTATCAGCTCAGAGCCAACTCTGGGGCTCCGTCTCACAAACCATGAGATCATGACCTGAATCAAAATCAGGAGTCAGACACTTACCCAACTGAGCCACCAGGTGCCCCTGGCCTATATAATTTCTAAACTCTTGCAGTAATTCTGTTATTCTGTAATTTCTATAATTCTATAACTATTCATAAACTTAGGGTACAGATAAAGGCACACCTTTTTATATTTTTAATGGTTATCCCAATATATCTTATCCTTTATTATATTTTTTGAGCTTTATTAAGATATAATTGACGTGTTTATTGAGATATAATCGACATTGTGTACGTTTAAGATATACAACTTGTTCATTTGATGTTCTTACTGTTGTCAAACAATCACCACTGGAGCCTTAGCTAACACCTCCATCACCTCACATAACTGCTTTCTTCTCTTTTTCTTTTTTAATTTTTTTAACATTTTATTTATTTCTGAGAGACAGAGACAGAACATGAGTGGGGGAGAGGAAGAGAGAGAGAGGGAGATATAGAATCCGAAGCAGATTCTAGGCTCTGAGCTCTCAGCACAGAGCCTGATGTGGGGCTCAAACCCATGAACCGTGAGATCATGACCTGAGCAAAGTTGGACACTTAACTGACTCAGCTACCCAGGTGCCCCTACTATTTTTTTTTTTTGTGGTGAGAACATTTAATATCTACTCCCTTAGCCGCCTTCAAGTATATAACACTATATATGTATAGTATATGTATACACACACATATATACTATGTACGTATATATGTATAATATGTATATAGTATATATATTTATAGTATAGTGTAGTATATGGTACATGTATATATATTTATACATATGTATATGTATATAACCACCACACTGTACATTAGGTTCTTTATTGTCAAGAGTTTGGTATGTCTTCCTTGATATTTCCCCTTTTCCTGAAATACCCAATAATTAGGGAGGCTATTTCCAATAGAACTTTCTGCCATGAGAGTATCCACATGTGGCTATTGAGCATTTGAAATGTGGCTCATCCAAATTAAAAACTCAACGTTTAATTTTATTTAATTTTAATTAATTTAGATTCAAAGTTGAACAGCTACAATGTTTGCTCCAACATCTCTACCCAAGTTGGGTATCACTGGACTCAGTAACCACAGTAGCTGATGCTCCCATCATCAAATTATGTTGCTTAGTGACGCTCACTGCTGCATTGCCTTCTTACGGTTGCTAGTTACTTGCTGTGAAGGGAGAGGTAATAGAACCCTGTTTTCCTACTGCAGGTCTTGGGGGGTGTGATCTACTTCCTCGGGCTAACCTTGGCCACACTGCTCATGGTTGGACTCCAGGGCTGGTAGTCTTCTTATTTATGTTTCTGTGCGTAACTACCACCCAGGACTCTTGCAGCAACCAAGTCAGCATCAGGTGACTCAGTTGTTTACTATCCTAGGGATCCAGAATTACAGACTCTTCTTTGTCTAAGTACCCATTGCTTGGAGGCAGATGAATGTTCCTTTTGACTCCTCAGAAGAACAAAAAATTTGCCTTTGGATTTCTCCAAAATAGACCCTTCGACAAGGATTCAGCTATCGGGAATTTATTTAGGAGGTGATGAGATAATATTGGGAAGGGGGTTGAGAAGTAAAATCAGGAGGTGAAGGATGCCAGTGAAAGATAATGAATCAATCAGTTTCCCCAGGCACCCGAAGCTCAACTCTCCTCGGGAACTCGAGATGGTAGTGTAGAACATGCTTCCAAGTTATCTCAGCTGAAAGGCAAATAAAATGGTTTCTCTCCACCCACTCCCCCCTGGTCACTGACAGAGGGCTTCTCTCCACCCACTCCCCCCTGGTCACTGACAGAGCGCTTCTCCTGCAGGCATGACCTCCCCAGCACTCTCAGCACGCTCTCAGGTGGTAGAGTGTGTTCCCACTGCCAGAAGCAAGACGTTAGGCAGAGTTACAACTATTTGCAGTAAGAAGTCACTGGAGTGTAGGAGCACCTGGGTGGCTCTGGTGGTTAGACATCTGACTTTGGCTCAGGTCCTGATCTCGCAGTTCACGAGTTTGAGCCCCAAACGGGGCTCTGTGCTGACAGCTCAGACCCTGGAGCCTGCTTTGGATTCTCTCTCTCTCTCTCTCTCTCTCTCTCTCTCTGCCCCTCCCCTGCTCATACTCTGTTTCTCTCTCAAATATAATAAAGAAACATTTTTTTAAAAGTCACTGGGGTATAGAGGTGAGTAAGGAAGTGACAGTACATACACCAGGGTCCTGAACAATGGAGTCCTCATACTTCCTTCTATAAGATTGCCTGCCTTAACTGGTTCTGGAGTGCTCATACCTCCCTCTTAGGGATGGCTCCCCCAGAAGTTTCTCACAAGAGAAGTGGAATCTGCTTATAATTGTAAAAGAGGGCATTGTCTC
>NC_043703.1:101577894-101600195 GCF_006229205.1 Suricata suricatta
CTTTATGGAACCCAGCATGGAGCCTGGGGATATGTCTTTTCCTTTATCTCATTCTATAAATAAACTGGATGACTTCCAGGCAAAAAGTGATGTGGGGCACGACTCTCAGTGTCTCCTATAGTGAATTACTTTGAAAACTCCGGATGCCACTTGGTATGAGTTTCAGAGCCTCAGAATATTTTGAGTCTTCATGCATGGCAAGTTTGATACTTTGTCTTCTTCATCTAGTTTTCACTTAAAAAAAATTAAAACAGACTCAGAGAATGATTTAGAATCTTTCTGTAATCAAATACTGACAAATACCCACATCAGCAAAATATACTGCTGATTTGCTTATTGCTTGCAGTGTGATGGGTGATAGGCTATTTTCTTGGTAATTGAGAGGATAGTGGTGATTCACTATCACTAGTCCACTCGTCCAACAAGACCAAATTCTTAAAGTCTAAATTCTGCTCTAGTGACTTAATAACTGAGGTATAATCCTAAGAAGTGCCTGACTGCAGGTAGGAAACCAACCAATTTGTTAGATTTTAGAATCTGAGCCTCAAAGATAGTTTTGGAGCCTTACATCTTTTCTGTTCCTGAAAACTGCTATTGAAGGTGAGACTATCTTAAATATTTTTTAAGTTTATTTATTTTGAGAGATACATAGTTTGAGTAAGGGAGCGACAGAGAGAGAGGGAGAGGGAGAAAATCCCAAGCAGCCTCCACACTATCAATGCACAGCCTGATGCGGGGCTTGAACTCATGAAACCCTGAGATCATGACCTGAGCTGAAGCTGAGAGTCAGACCTCAACCAGCTGAGCCACCAGGCACCCTGAGGGTGAGGACACCTTAAATCAGGATAACCAGACTTGACCATGGTGCACTGAGCCTTCAAAGAGAGGACATGGTGCATCTCCCAGGCAGCTTAAGGGTTTAGAAAATCATTCTCCATCTGCTTTGTATATGATGGAGTGAGTCAGGATAGAAAATATGCCTTTATTAGAGGAATAGGCAACTATCCTGAATAGCTAATCTGATAAATCTACAGAAGATCACAGAGGAACTTATGAGAAAACAGAGGAAGAATAAATGAACTCTGCAGAAATTGGTTGTTTATCAAATTTCCTTTTAAACTTATAGGAAAATCTTCCCCTCCTTCTTTTGAACCCTTATGCTCCTATTGTCAAAACTGTCCACTTGGCAGTGGTTCTTATCACATTCTATTCCTATTGTGAGTGGAATTTTCATGTATAAGAATCTCCTGTCTCAGCCGGATGGGACATTCCTCAAAGCAAGGGACTCGGCTTTTCAATCCTTTGTGTCCTTGCATCTTCCAGCTTTGAACTTCATACATAATGACGCATAATGCACTCATCATTATTATGAATTATACATTATTACTATGAATTATGATTATGTTCATTATTATGACTCATTATATGTAGTAGATAAAAATTCAGTCTAAGTTAAGAGTACACAAGATACTTTCTTTCTCATAGATTTGTGTAGAGTCAAGACAAGTTTATCTTGACTCAGGACCAAAAGCTCCTGTGTAGGGAACTTTCTGTATAAAAAGCTTATATTTAGAATGCAATTTATTTGACTCAGAATTTATTCAGCTTCTGCCACATTAAGGTTTATAGACTATAGAAAAGAAATAAAATAGTATCTAAGCACTCAATGAGTTTATAGTCTTATACATGAATGGCAAACAGATGATGTATATATCTATTGATGGTGGCTGCTTGGATTGCTGACCAGGATTATAAAGCTTGGTCTATGTCCATTAGGACTGAATGCTGTGATCAGTTAGTAATCTACCATTTATTTAGGAATGGAGAATGGTAGCACAATGCCATATATTCACAATCACCAATTTGCAGAATGGATTCAAAGCCTAGATAGTAGAAGAACTTATATCTTTAGTAGAATCCAGTCAATTAATACCATAATCAAATCTGCTTGGTACATGTTCCCAATAAAATATATAAATTACATGAAATAATTATTTATTAGTATGCTTCGGTCACCATAACAAAATACCATAAACTAGATGGCTTAAGCAACAGAAATTTATTTTCTTACAGTTCTGGGGGTTAGAAGTCCAAGATCAGAGTTTCAGCCAGTTGACTTCTTATAGGGCTCTTTTTCTGGTTGATAGACAGCTGCTCTTTGTATCAATATGACCTCTTTTATTGTGTTACGGAAGAGAATGAGTGATAAGGCCCTATGGGATCAGGGTCTCAGCTGTATAAGCTCATTTAACTTTAATTAATTCCTTGGTGGCCCCATCACCAAATACGAGATTCCCCAGCTGTCCAAAAGTAGAGTGTTCCTATCCTGAAATGGCATAAATCCAAGACTATTGCCCGCTGTTGGAAAGTTCTTGTTACATCACTTCACTTTTACAAAAGACCTACATTAGTACCTATCTTCACTAACTGAAAAAATCTGAAGAGAATTTTCAGTTACTAAAAAAGCAGTTAGTTGTATAACTGTAAGTCTTTCATAAAAGTGAAGTGGTAGAACAACTTTGGAAAAGTGGGGTATACTTGTAGTGCTACACCGGGGGTTAGGGTTTCAACATATGACTTTGGGAGAACACATTCAGTCCATAACAGTATGTCATATAAGAGATTTGTGTCTCAGATTTGGAGGAGTGGATATCATAGGAACTACAGATCTACACAGGGTTATCATTTTTTTTTTAAAGCATAGCATAAAAATGGATTTCTCAATGTTTTTCACATTAGCTGCACTTACGAGTTTTAAACAAACCTGATCGTATAGGTGATCATTGTAGCTCAAGTAATCTATATAACACAACATAAAAAATTATATTAAAGATGTCAGTAGTTCAAAGGAACAGGTGGTCAACGGATTTACAAATGCAAGTTAACAAGAAATCGTGTACTTTTCTAAATCTTAGTCACATCTTAAAGCAATGACCAACCATTACAAAATATTCTCCTCCAAATGATGTTAACTGCAAATGTTTTACCTTGGAATGTGACACTTTTCCTCTACCAACATGCCTCACTTTTGTGTTGATGTGTGCTTAGTACACTGAAAATACCACCTTTGTTTAATTGCTATAGCCATACAGTAGAATTAAAAAATATAATTTCTTAAGGTAACATCTGCTCTCAGTAAAATTTAAATCTGGATCCAGGCTAGTTTTTGTTTGGTGGCTGAGGTTTTTTCCTTCAAGAAGATTCAGTTATTGAAGGGGCGAGATACTAGAATTAGCTATTATCTCTAGAAAAATAGAAAATACCGTTGTTAGATTTTGACCCCATCCAGACTTGTTCATCCCTCTATCCCTTCCGGGTTTTATATTTCAAAATTTAAAAACACTTCAATGACATTTATTCTTGATTAGTAAAGTAAAAGCCAAACTGGGTTTTAATATAACTCTCAGCTTCACAGGGGCCATACTGCCTTGTCATTTTTCTGTTCTGACATGACTGAACTGTAGAACACTTGCACCGATGATAAGATGGATTCCTTTGGTTTTCATCACAAACAGGACCTTCATAAAATGTTTAATGAATTTTTGGTTCCAATCTAGAAAATTAACAGGAATATTGTGTTTATCCACAGTCCTATTTCAAAATGGTTTCCGCTTTAGTTCTTAACATGGGAATAACACAGTGGCTCAGGATGACACAGTGAAGTGTAACTGAGTAATGACTGAAGTACACACATGAAAAAGATCTGACAATTCTGTAAATAGGGAAGCATACAATTTAAAAAATTTAGTGTGGAAAAATCCTTTCATGCCTTTGAGACATACTATAACAGGTGGAATTATAATCTGATATACTCATTGATGTTTGTTATTATAGTATTTTTCCAATTAAAATCCATACCCACTATAGATAACAACAAAAAATATAGAAACCATATATAGGGGCGCCTGGGTGGCTCAGTCGGTTAAGCGTACAGCTTCAGCTCAGGTCATGATCTCACGGTTCATGGGTTCGAGCCCTGCGTCAGGCTCTGTGCTGACAGCTAGCTCAGAGCCTGGAGTCTGCTTCAGATTCTGTGTCTCCCTCTCTCTCTGACCCTCCCCTATTCCCACTGTCTCTCTCTGTCTCTCAAAAATAAATAAAGAACATTAAAAAAATTAAAAAAAAAGAAACCATATATAATTCTACCACTTAATGTTCATTCAATTAGTATATTAACAAAAAGATATCTACTATGAACATTTAATGTACATCTTTCCTGTTTTCAAAATTGGAATTATATGACATATTTTAGAAGTCTGTATTTTCTTAATATTCTATTACAAACATCTTCTTATTATTATGTTTTTTAAATGTTTATTTATTTATTTTGAGAGACAAAGAGAGCATGAGCAAAGGAGGAGCAGAGAGAGAGAGACAGGGAGAGAGAGAATCCCAAGCAGGCTCCATGCTTTCAGCACAGAGCCCAGTGAAGGGCTCGGTCTCATGAACCATGAGATCATGACCTGAGCCAAAACCAAGAGTCAGATGCTTAACCAACTGGGCCACCCAGGTGTCCCCTTATTGTTACATTTTAACTATACACAACTCTATCATATAAATAATATAATAATTTGTTTACCCAGTCCCCTACTGCTGAACATGTATGTTATTTGCAATTTTCTGTTATTTTAAGTAATATTGTCTCAAACATCAGCTCATAGAATTTGATTGTACATAAGTTACTTTTCTTATGATAAATTCCTGAAAGTGGAAGTCATGGGTTAAAGGCCATAAATATTTCTATGGATCTCAGTTATAATTGCTTCTCAGAAAGCTGGACCATTTTACATTCCTATCAGTAACTTGAAAGTGCCCGTTTCTCCACACCTTTGCTAATGCAGAGGGTTACAATTTTTCTGTTTTTTTCATTTGTTAGACCAAAAGGCATGATATAGTATTGTCATTATAGACTTAACTCTGGGCTCAGATCAGAAAATAGAATATGGAAAGATAGAAGGAAGCCTTGTCCATTTGTCTTATGGCTAAAAAGATGAATTTCAGATTGGTGCCTTTTCACTAGCCCATTCAAAAATGTTTTCCTTGAGTGCCACTTCAGAAAAGGAAAATGAAATGTAAAATTTGTATTTAACAACCTAGTAATATTCCTCACTTGATGGCACATTAGCACCATCGTCCATCCCAGGATGCTCTTTTTTCCCTCATTTCCCCTCCTTTCATCTGGATCCTCTTTTCCCCTATTCTTCCATAAACAACTATTCTAGTATGTTTAACATGCATATTGGACATGGATGTTCCTTGAAGGATATATAGTGTTTTGTGGTTTTGAGAATGTCTTTTTAATTTACATAAATTGCATTCCTAACTGTTGTGTTATCTTACATTCTCCACTCCTAAACATTACACTAAAAACAAACGCTATCCTTCTTGTTGCAAGCACGTTTATATTTTTGCCTATAATTGCAGTAAAAGATTCCATGCTGTCTACCCGAGGTCCAGAAAAGAAGGAAATTGTGCTCAATTCCAGAGAAGAAGATCAAATATTACTTCTTGAACAAAGGAGATCATGATCACTTATGTGGCTACATATGTCTACCATGGATCTGTAAGTTTCTCTAAGGGCTGCACGAACTCCTAGGAATGCTTACATTGATAGCACCCCCTTTGAATATCAGCATTCCTGGGAAGAGAAAGATTGTTCTGTCCATCCGCACACACACCCAAATGGGCATGTGAAGCAGCCATTGACTTTAGGTGAGGGTAGGAGTCATATTGGGGTGCACCTACCTCGCTGACTCTCATGAGGCACTACAGCTGGGAACACAAGGCTACCTCACATCTTGTATCTTCAGCATCCTTCACAATGACTGGCACATAGGAGGCGCTCAGAAAAATATTTGTTCAATGAATGAATGAATGAAAAGGATCAATCTAGGATGAATCTTTGGCCAATAAGATAGGGAAACAAAAGTCCTTCCTGCCGAGGCAGGAAAGAGCTCATAGTTCATAACATAGAATTCACCCATGTCTTGTTCTCCTTTCCTTCCTCAGCACATAAAATCTACACCTCCTAGCCCTTTCACAGTGAGATAAAACAGTTGGAGTACCTGAAGCTGATGAACTATACAGGAAACTGGTATGTGTCAGTCCTACCTCCAGGCACATTAGAGCCAGTGTGTCACTTCTGAGCTCTCTCTTCCCTTCCCTGGTCTAAGAGGTCACATGTTCCAGATGGTGCAGCCTTGGTCCCTGGGGCCGGGGTGGGGAGAGATCACCCCCTCCCTCTCTTGGCCAGTCCACGTGGGGAGGGGAGTTGGAAGTGTTGGAGAGGGGGTTACATTTAAGCAGTGTGGCCAGGGAGGCTCTTATGGTGATGTTGAAGTTGAGACTTGAAAACCTGAAGAGTGAGGGAGTGAGACACCCAGGACAGATGAGCGGAAGGAGCAGAGACAGCAATGAGTCAAAGGCCTCATGGTCGGACTAAGTGTGGTGTGTTAAAGGAAACGGGACAGAGTCAGTGGGGCTGGAGCAGAGAGAACAAAGGGGAAAGTAACAGAGACGAGGCAAGACAGGCAACCGGAGTCTGGGAGAACAGATTCTAAGGCCGGGATATGTCATTTTAATGACTTTGGCTTTCACTTTGAGTGATGTGGGGGCATTAGAGAGCTCTGCATATTGGGGTGACATGCTATGATTTATATCTAGCCTGTGTTGAGAATAGACCAAGGGCGGCAAAGGGAAGAGGCAGGCTGTGCAGATAGGAGGCTACAGCAATAATCCAGGCAAGGGGTGGTGGTGGCTTGGCTTAGGGTGATAACAAAAGGGATGTGAAGCAGCCACATTCTGGGTATATTTTGAAGGTAGATCCATTAGATTTTTTAGATTACAGATGATTAGAGGAGGAGTGTGAGAGAAAAAGTCAAGGATGAAACTTTTGGCCTGTGTAGCTGGGAGAATGGGGCTGCCATTTGTTGAGATAGGGAGCCTGTGGGGCGAGCGAGTGTGGGAGTCTGTCAGGAGTTCAGGTCCGGACTGGTGAGGTTTGAGGTAGCAGCTGGACACACAAGGGAGCATGAAGGGAGGCATGCCAGCCGAGGCTAGCAAGGGGGCTGGGCCGGTGAGGAGGAAAGGGATGATGACACTCTTTACCTAGGAGACTGAGGTCCAGGCTCTCCAAGTGGAGACCCAAATCCCAAGGACACTCAGGAGCCCCATCCATGAGCGCTGTTGGGCAGGCTGGCCTGGAACCGCGTTTCCCGCCCACGGTGATGAAGCTGAGCTTCTGTAAGACTAGCACCTGCATCTCCATCGGACAGGGATCCGCTTGGCAGTCAGAGGCCAGAACTTCACACTCTACTCTCACCTGAAAGCACCATTCTCAAAGCCTCTGCCTCCTTCCGTCTGCATTCATTTGCAAGTTTTCAGATCTCGGGGGTGGGCACTGTCAGTATATTTGAAGGCAAGGCAATTTCTGCTTATTCCTCCAGCATAAAAAATTGCATTTCCACATCAGAGTCATGTTTGGTTTCTAAACCTGTTACCATAGCAAGAACTGTATTTCCCAGCTTTCTCTGGTGGTATTGTTTATATTTTTTAGCCAACAACATCTAAACCTTTTTTTAAATTCACTTAGAACTGTCATTTATTCCAACCCTTTGCTTCATGAAACATTTATATATTGTACGTGTGAGCCTTAACTGGGGAATTTTACATGCCACCCCCTTCTTTTTGGAGACATGATAAAGGGAGGTTTTATGTGTTTTCCAAAGCTGGTCCTTCACTGTGGTTCTCCACGCCCGGCGCCTTCCACTCCTAATTGTTGCACACGCATTGAAACTTGACAGCAGCCTGTCCACGGCTGGTAAACAATGATTCATTCCATATGCTACAGTTCTAGACAAGTGCCATTTCTGGGACTCAGTACTCTTGCAATGCTTTGTCAGTTGTTATTTCTGTTTATCTCCTTGTTCATTTACATGGCTCCTACTTTGTGGGCTTATTTTGTGTTTTTTTAGTCCTCTTCCTGCTGTTTTAGATTTCCTCTGTTCTCTCCTTCCTTGCTGAGGGGAAGCTGAATGTGTTGCCCAGACCCACCAGTCCTGGGGGGACGTGGTGCTTCTCTCAAGGAAGGGTTCAATGTTGTATCCTTGACCTATGGAAGTCATGTAACCCAGATACTTGTGTGGTTTTTCCCAGGTGAAAAAGAGGGGCTGTGTTCAAACAAACTGTAAGGTGAAGTACCCTTAGTGGGGGTATTCTGCGGAGCCCAAACCATGACCAATCCAGAAACTCTGTTGGGATTGAAGGAGCCACAAGGGCAGGACTACAATGTCCCTGATTCTGAAGAAGTGAAGAGGTCATTTCTTACAGCAGTCCTTAACATGGAGGGCAGGGACACTGTGTGTGTTAATGTAGATTGTGTTCTACACCAGTGTGCCCAGCTGGTGGGCAGATGGAGATTGGAATGCAGCCTGTGGTCCACCATGCACCCTACTAGTGTTGATTAATGTTGTGCGGCAACTTGACTGGGCCATTGTGCCCCGATATTTGGATGCACATTGTTCTAGGTGTCTCTGTGAGGGTGTTTCTCAATGAGATTAATATTTGAAACAGTAGACTAGAGAAGATTGCACTCCTTCATGTGGGTGACCCTCATTTAGTCCATTGAAGGCCTGACTAGAATTAAAAGTGGAGTAAGAGAGAATTTGCTCTCTGCCCACTGCCTTTGAGCTGGGATTTTGCCTTTGGACTTGGATTCAGACTGGAACCTATGCTGTCAGCTCTCCTGAGACTCCAGCTTGCTGACTATAGATCTTGGGACCTCTCAGTCTCTATAACTGTATGGGCTAACTCCTTATGTTACATAGAAGAAGAGATTCATTACTTAAGATACCACTTTTCACACACGGTTTTCCAGCAACTCTGGGAATGGGTGTGGGGTTGGATAAGGAGAGGTGGGAAGCAGGCTGAAAAGCACAATTTCAAAAATGATATCCCCATCCATTTCCATGTAGCTTAGAGTTGGCTGTGCTGCAAAGCTCCTGGTCTCAGCAGGAATTTTAGAATATGGGTGATTCTTCCAGAGGAATAGAGGCAACTAAGGGCTTTAGTTTCTCTGCCCCATTAGTGGTGGACCCTGAGGATGCCTTTGCTCGCTGGTGGGAGATTTAGCAAACTAGAGATGAGTAACATCCATAGAAATGACTCAAACTTTGCATTTTGGTTATGCAATTTGCACTTTTCAAAACAAGCTCCTCTCATTGTGTTAATACAAACAGGGATGACTGATGCTTGCATCACTCGCATTTTAAAGGTGTGCAGACAGAGCTGCAGGAGGGACACCTGGATGTCTCTGTGGCGAGGCGGTAGCTAGAGGTGAAGTCTGTCCTCTAGCTGAGCGGCTGTTCAGGCTCCTGCGCTCTTTCCCGCCTTCCTCCTGGGCCTCATGGAACTCTCAGAACATTAGTGCATTCTTTCTAAGCATTTCGTTAAAAAAGAAAAAAAAAGAAAAAAAAGAACAGTATAATCAAGAACATACTTTTTCTAAAGCACAAATACTAGAGGTCCCAGCTGTTACAGATTTAATTTTTTTTAGTTTTCTGAGAAAATGGCCATGTTTATTTGGGTTAAATTATATATTTTAATCTAGTTTTCTACTTTCATTGTCCAAAGTCTCTTCTAACTGCTGTTAAATCAAGAACCTACACATAGGGGTGCCTGGGTGGCTCAGTCGGTTAAGCGTCCAACTTCGGCTCAGGTCATGATCTCACGGTTTGTGGGTTCGAGCCCCATGTCAGGCTCTGTGCTGACAGCTAGCTCAGAGCCTGGGGCCTGTCTTCGGATTCTGTGTCTCCCTCTCTCTCAGACCCACCCCTGCTCGAGCTGTTTCTCTCTGTCTCTCAAAAATAAATTAAAAACATTAAGAAATTTAAAAAACCCACACATATACCAATGCGCACACATGCACTTACATCACACACGTACATCTCGGGTTTTATTCAGTAATTTCTAAAAAAGCTCTCAAACTGCACATTCTCAGGGCACTGTGGTATTACACAGAAAACTGCAATCGAGGCTAAATGTGAGGTCATGTTTGTAGTGCCTGACATATTGCCTTCAAATAAGAATTATTGCTGGTGATCATCCATGGGGCAAGAGAGGGAGGGAGGGGAAAGAGTACCAGGGATCTTATGAAACCTTGAGAGTTCCTTCTGCCCTAGGGAGAAGATGAAAGTCAATGAACTAGAGAACCAGTGTTTTGTTTTTGTTTTGTTATTCAGCTGCTACCAAAATTGGTTTCATGATTTCTTATACTTTTATATAACTTTGCCTCTGGGGCATTTAATACACATTAAAACAACACAGTCAGCCGCACTTCCAATCTGGACAGACGCTCATGGGAATAGACATTATGTTTATGAGAATGAAAAACAGATTCCTAAACCATTTTCTACAATTTTGAGATCTTCATATTAACACATCATCCTAGAAGGATTGGCTGAGGTTCTAGGCCAAGAGTATTGAAGAGAAAAGGGTGGAGGCAGATCTCAGTCAGCCCCTCAGACTTATCTTTTTAAAATTTTTTTTAATGCTTATTTATTTTTGAGACTCAGAGAGACAGTGTGAGTGGGGAAGGGGCAGAGAGAGAGGGAACAGAGAATCCGAAGCAGGCTCCAGGCTCTGAGCTGTCAAAACAGAGCCTGATGTGGCACTTGAACTCACAAACCGTGAGATCATGACCTGAGCTGAAGTTGGACTCCCAACCAACTGAGCCACCCAGGTGCCCCCTCTCTCAGTCTTATCTTTACCTGATGTCACAACCAAACTCTAATTCCCAAGGCAGCATCCTGTGAGGAATAAAAAGGAGTTTAGTGAACAGTCTTTGGCCCCAGTTAGCTGATACCCTCCTGGAGAAAAACAAGACTCTCAGGAATGCAACAGTGATAAGCTCTGTTTCCCTGGCTCTCCTTAGACGTGATTGAATATGGCCACAATGGAATTTTCTCTAAGCTAAGGAATTCCTAAATTCTAGGGAATTTCCTCTGGCCCACCAAGCTCCTATTTGCCATTGGCGTAAGTCAGCACTTCTCAAACTTTGATGTTCTTATCAATCGCCCAGATGTCATCAAAAGGCAGATTTGCATTCAGTAGTTCTGGAATGGGGATGGGGATTCCATGAGGCTGCTGCTGTTGGTCCACAGCACACATTATGAATAGTGAAGGCCCAGAGGGAAGTTCATTCCTCAGGTACTCGGTCCTTCTCTGCTCCTCCTGCTGGTGCCACCTCCATGTGGCTGAGTGCCCTACTGCTGCCCGTCTATTCCTGAAAGAGTGTTTAAGACTACTCTTCCATCACACAAGCCTGCTTAGAGCTCATCTGGTCAAACTCAGGTGTTCTGGCTTCCAGTTCTTTTACAAGCCCTTGAAGGATGTATGTCACTTTCAGGTTCCCAGGAACTTGGAATGAGCTTTCCAGAATGCACACTTCCTCCGCTTCCCTGAATATTCTTCCAAAGACTGTGCCAGATCACAGTGTACAGAAGGTAACACTAGCCTTACCATTGAATCCACGCCTTCTTGTGGGCAGACAACTGGTTTAGATGCAACTAGGAAGACAGGACGCTCTCAGGCGCCCCGAAGACCCAGAGATGAGTGTGTGAGGCAGGCAGGGAGAGGTGTCCCTGTGAGGGAGGCAGGCGCAGGGGCCTGTCCCACATGCCACCCTACTGACTTACCACATCAGAATCCGCTGAGAAGCAACCTTCAAGCATTCATTTCCAAGGCCTCATCCCTCGCAAAATGAATTAGCATTCCTGGCAGAAATTGGTACAAAGCACAGAGCAGTTAGTGGCTTGCTGTGCTGATGAACAAATATTAAACATCTGCCCATTATCTAGTCACAGAGTTACTGAGTATCTTTCAGGTCAGGCATCAACACACAGCTCCTTCCTCCACTCCTCTCCCAGCTCAAAGCAGAAAGAGAACAAACTAGAAATAATTGCAAAAGATAAAAGTGTTATGAGAGTGGTGAACTCGTGATGAAGGAGTAGGTCCTTTAGATGACCTGATTAGTGATGGTGTCTCAGGAGCAGTGACATTAGGCCGTGACTCGAAGGGGAGGAATTACCCAGCATCATAGAGGTGCTCAGGCAGAGAGCATCATATGAGGACATTCCCCTGGGAAAGAGCATACTTTATGAACATCTGTAGATGCTACCAGACAAACAGAAGAAAGGATCACAACTCCCGTCCTTGCAAATTATTCTGCAATTAGGGCTTCTTTCTTTCTTTCTCTTCCTTCCTTCCTTCCTTCCTTCCTTCCTTCCTTCCTTCCTTCCTTCCTTCCTTCCTTCCTTCCTTTCTTTCTTCTTAGGTGGCAAAGACATAAAAACTCCATTTCTGTCAGCCTCGGAGCCTGCTGTCATTCTTTGCTTGCTCTACTACCAATGCCAAAAACTTGGGTCTCATCAAACACACCAACAAAGACCTCCCCACCACTCCGTGGAGGCTGTATGCAAGGTTGCGGGACTGAGAGCTCCCTGCAGGGTCCTCAAACTCGTCCTGTCTCTTCCGGTGAAAGTGATCATCAGGATGATGCTCTGCACTGACCGTGTGGGTCTGGCGTGAACATCATCTGTGAAATGGGATAAGAATGCCTGTCCCAGCATTGATCTAAAATGCTGTGCCTGTCCAGTCACAGTGTGATTATGTCACCTTGGAAAGTTCCATTCTGAAACGTAATCAGTGTACCTCAATTTTCAGTCTGTCATTTACCATTTTTTTCTTATTTATTTACTTATTTATTTAAATATAATTTATTGTCAAATTGGCTAACATACAGTGTGTAACGTGCTCTTGGTTTTTGGGGTAGATTCCTGTGGTTCATCACTTACATAAAACACCCAGGGCTCATCTCAACAAGTGCCCTACTCAATGCTCATTACCCATTTTCCCCTATCATTTACATTTTTAATAACTGGGAGCATTATAAGCCAACATATCAGGTGCTATGGATTCTGCGAGGGTTCAGCTATTTGAGAAACTGCCAAAGAGAGCCTGGGTGGCACAATTGGTTGAGCATCTGACTTCAAGTCAGGTCATGATCTCATGGTTGTAGGTTGCTCAACGACTGCACTGGGCTCAGTGCTCACAGCTCGGGGCCTGAGCCTGCTTCAGATTCTGTCTCCCTCCCTCTCTGTCTCTCTCTCTCCCTCTCTCTCTCTCTCTCTCTCTCTCTCTGCCCTCTCTCTCTCTCTCTGCCCCTCCCCTGCCCACACTCTGTTTCTCCCTCTCTCTCTCTCTCTCAAAAATAAATAAACATTAAAAAAAAAAAAAGAAAAGAGAAACTGCCAAAGAGGGACTTCCTAATCAAACTGGCACACCCTCAGGGCCGCTGACTTCTGTGTTGGGAGGAAAGCTACCTTATTGAGCTAATGTGTGGAGGGGCATCTTCACTTGTGAGACTCTGAACTGTGTCTATTTCAGGTAGCTTAGGGAAGGGGCTGGAAGTTTCCAGGTCACATGGGGGTGGGTCTGCATGGGGACAGGCTGGCAGAGGCCAGTTCCATGGGAATTGGCCTCGAAAGTCAGACCTGTCAGGCAGTGCTGCTTTTGGCACTTTCTTCCTTTTCTCTACCTGAGGGGTCACGACTTTTCAAAAACACTTCAAATGACCAGGGCAGGCAGGCGTTCCAATCGACATCTGGGATGTTTGTGATCCGTCGCTTTCCCCTGTAAAGACCTCTTCAGGAGGTGGCCCCTCTTTCACGCTTGTCCTGAATGCACACCTGAATCTGGGCACCCCCAAGGCTGAGGTTCAGATGCTTTACCGTGCTCCTGCAACACGTTACTTGCTCAATGTGGTGGAGGGTCATCAATGAATAAGACAGGTCCGTGCCCTCCCCCCACCAAAAAAAATCAATAGGTATCCAACCAGCAACAAAAGAAGAAAGACTGATAACTACAATAATGCAGACCAAAAGGAAGTGCTTTTTTTTTTTTTTTAAATGGGCTGTATTACTTTCCTATTGAGGCTGCAAATTTAGTGGCTTAAAACAACAGAAATTTATTCTCCCACAGGAGATCAGAAACCTGAAATGAGTCTTTCAGGGATAAGATCAAGATATCAGAAAAGCTGCGGTTCCTCTGGAGGCTCTGGGAAGGATCTAGCGGTCCTTCACTCACCACTCAAATCTTTGCCTCTGTGGTTATATCCCCTCCTCTTCCATTTGTGAAATCTCCTTTGCCTTCCTCCTGCAAGCGTACATGTGATTGCATTTATCCACTAGGATAAAGTAGGATGGTTGGTCTATCTCAAGATCCTTAAAATAATCACATCTGCAAAGTCCCTGATTGCCATTAAAGGTAATATTCAGGGGAACCTGGGTGGCTCAGCCGGGTAAGCCTCCGACTTCAGCTCGGGTCATGATCTTGCAATTCATGGGTTTGAGCCCCGCATCAAGCTTTGTGCTGACAGCTCAGAGCCTGAAGCCTGCTTCAGATTCTGTGTGTCCCTCTCTCTCTGCCCCTCCTCTGCTCACACTCTGTCTCTCTCAAAAATAAATAAACACTAAAAATTTTTTTAAAAACAGGTAATATTCACACATACTGAGAATTGTCACATGGATATCTGAGGTGAGGTCATTATTCAGTCCCCCATGGGTACCACTCTTATTCATTCTTTCACACCCTCCCCCAACCACACAGTCTACAGCTGTGATGTCCAATATGGTAGCCACTTATTTGTGGTCTCAGTATTGGTAGTCATGTGTGGCTACCAAGCACTTGAATTGTGACTTATTTGGATTGAGATATGCTGTACATGTAAAATACACACTAGATTATGAAGTCTTACCACAAAAAAATGTGAAGTATTTCACTAACAATTTTTATGTTGATTACATGTTGAGTAACATTTTGAATATATTAGTGCTAATAGTGGAAATGGCATTAATGGTCCAGGGACTATCAAATGGATCTATCCAGTTGCTTTACAAACGATAGGAAATAGGGGTTCCTGAAGTATCCCCTTAATTAGGGTTAAATGAAATATATTAAAATTATCACCTGTTTCTTTTTGCTTTGTAAGTGCAGCTTAATAGGCAGGCTGCACCCCAGACTCACTATATCAGAAATCTCCAGGGAAAGGCCAAGGCGCTGGTATGTATTAAACTCCCCAGGTGACTCTAATATGCAGCCAGATTGAGAATCTGTGGGGAGGAGGAGGGCCAGAGAAGGGCTAGTAGTGGAAATGGCATGAATGGTACGGGGACTATCAAATGGACCTATTCATTTGCTTTACAAACAGTAGGAAATAGGGGCTCCTGAAGTATCTCCTGCTTTTTGTCTTCCTCCATGAGACGCATGCCACACAGCACCCACAGAAAGTTGTTGGGGGAGAGGACAGAGCAGCTGTTTTCACGACTCAGAACACTCTTGGGATCTCAACACTCTGAGGGTCAGGCTGGCTGGACCTCTCTCTCATGGGTGCTTCTGGCAGTTAAATCAACCCTTCCATGGCAGTCAGTTTCTGCCATCGTAGCTGACAGAACAAGATATGATAAAGGCCAGCAAGCTCCTAAATGTCCTGTTTGTGGGGCTGGACAGAGGCCAAGCCCCTTCACAGAGGCTCGCAGTGGCAGCCTGCTTGCAGGCATCCATCAGTAATATCCACCACAGAGGCCCTGTGACTGCTGGGATTCCCAGCTACTTCCCATTTCCACACAACGAGCCTGTTCTCCGGACCTGGACTCAGAATTGGATAACCAAGTAAAAATCCGGTGCACTTCACTGCACTTCATTCCCTGGGAAACTGGTTCTCAGCAGAGCAAGATGGGATGTTTCAGCAGCTTCCTGCTACCTGAGAAAGCTCAGATTCAATGAGATAAACCACAGCCTTGTTTGTGAAGTACGAGTACTTATGTTTGGCATAATCAATGAATAAAACCATCACCTGAGTACAGCTTACAGCAATTTGAGGCTAACTCATTAAAGCATGATATTATCCTACATTGAGACAATTTAGAAGAATTTTCTGAACTGCATAGCACTCACGTTACCTCTAAAATAGCATACACTAAACAGTTATTAATATACTCAAAACGAAAGGGTCTTATATATGTGGTGCCGGTGATGAGGATTTCCAAACAAGGGGAATAAAGAATTGAACAAAGGCCTTGAGCAAGCTTGTTCCGTATCTCCTTCTCTCTTTCACTGAATGCTGACTCTAGGCTAGGAAGTGCGCCTTGTCTTCACGGAGGTTAGGAGCTGCTAGAGGGAGGAAACCTCAAAGTAAATGAGAAAGAGAGAGAGGAAACATTATAAGATCTATGACTGGAGACAAGACCTCCCTTCTCCTTTTTCCCTTTCCTTCTGTTTTGTGCATATATGTGTGTGTATATATATATATGTATACATGTGGGTATGTATGTATATGCATAGAGGTATACATGTGTATATGTTGGGAGCCATTCTGAACTCACCGGTTGAGTGAAAATTCCTGGTGAGGGTACGGCAAGTTTGCAAGGCCTCTTGCCGCCAGGGAGCGACCAATATCTACCCTCTTGTAACTATCATTTCTGCTTGAGCACCAGACCTCGGAGTGCCTTGCCGATTAAAGTCAAGAGCAAGCTGTCCTCTGGTTCTGGTCTTGGGGCAGTGATTACACCTGGTGAGGGACAACCCAGTAATTCAAGAAGACTAGTGTATAAGGTTGTCGCTAGGTCTACCCCTACATTCCATTCTGCCCTGAAAAACTTTAATTAACTAGTAAACTTAATACCTCCTGGGCTAGGGTCAATGTTGCAAAAGTCAGACCCACAACTTATGCAAAGTATACATCATCTGTCCTTGTGGCTGTGAGGGTAGACATTGTGTCTCCTGGAGATCCTGTTTTTCTAGGTACTTTCTCTTAGAGCTATAAACAGCCTAATGACCCTTACTCATAAAAGACTGACCTTTACTAATCAATGCTGCTTGCCTCATGGTTAAAGGTCGCTTTCTTAGGGCTATACCATAAGTTTTGTATATCTTGGTCTTATGCATACTATGGAAAAAATGTATGCAAAAAAATACCTGCCCTTCTCATATAATAAGCATGAGTGTCTGTAGCTAAGTTGTTTACAACAATCATTACTACTAAGATTAGAATTGTAACTTCTGCAGAATCCATGTTCTGGAAAATTGTGCTGAAAAAATTATCTATGAGAAATCATTTACCAAACACATGCTGTTCTTTCTGCTCCTTATACCTTTCACTATAATAAAGCTAGAGAATCAGACAGAGCAGAGCAGAGATGCCTGCCTGGTGATCAGAAAGAACCTTGTGGCTCTCTCATCCCTTTCACTGACACTGTCCATCTTTCAGGAACCCCTGGACTGGCTGGAGCTGGACTCTGGCATGTATATGTATGTATATACGTGTATTTGTATGTGTGTATCAGGCAACTTACAAAGATACATAAGGAACAAGATAGAAGAAATTAAGAGGGAGAAATTTGAAAGTAAGAAAATGATAGAAGTCAGATTAGTCAACAAATCATACTCCTTAAGTCTTATCTAAATTGCTGAGGGTGGGCCACAAATTTATATCTGAGTTCCCATCAGCCATTGCAAAGAGAAATGGACACCAACTGCATAATTCACAGTGTCTGTGAAACTAGTGAGTCCCAAGGAACCCTATGGATTAGGGTCCGCATCATAAGAAGGCATGTGGGATATACTCAGCCATGTCCTCGACAGCATTTCCAGTTGCATCAAGAAGTTTCATAGGGCATGACAGAAGTTCATAGGGTTTGGAGAAAGTAAAAAAGAGATTACATTAAATTCTAGCTGGACCTAAACTATTCTGTTGGGATTGGCTGGGTTAATATGAACTTCCATCTACAATTTCCTGTAGCTCAATATCCTGTTTTAGGCGCTAGGCTCGAGGAATGCACTGGAGATTATGGGAGTGGAGAGGGATACTCCCTTCTACCTTCATCAGAGAAGAATGGGCTGATGCCAGGGACGTGGAGGAGACGCCAGTAGAAGGATCCAGTGGGAGTTGTCCACGGGGAAAAGGCAGAGGAGGCATTCCAAGCATGAGAGAATAACGTCAGGGGGCACAGAGGAACGGAGAGTGCTGACAGAATCTGCGGGCAGTTTGGCACTGGTGAGGTCTGAGTATGAGGCAAAGGTGTGGTAGGGTGGAGGCAAGGGCCAGACTGTGCCCGTCCTATGTGCTCTCCTAAGGACTATGGGTTTGTTCTGTGGAGAGGCACCAAGATGCCACTGAGGGGATTTAGGCAGGGGAGTTACACCTGCTGGCTGCTGCGTTAATGCCGCATAATGTATCTCACCAAAACCCAGTGGCTTAAACAACAGCTACAAATTCTTGCACACTGATGCAAGAGTTTGCAAGGGGAGGGAGGCTCTACATCAGGGTGCAGATCTGTAAAATGACTGGGGTGGCACTCACTGGGCCCCAAGTGAAGGAACAGCAGCTACCCAAGGTTAGTTCTTCTGGAAGTTCAGGGCGGTGAGGGGACAAACAGAAGGGATACACCCTCAGGTGCACCCACATTCCATCAGCAAAGCAAGCCCACGGCCAAGAGCAATATCCCTGGGGAGGGAAGATAAACTCTACCCGCTCCATGGGAGCTACCGCCAAGCCACATCCGGTATGAATTGCACTGGGAGCCTGTGGAAAACTATGAGCAATGATTCAATCTATGTTAGGGGTGAAGCAAGTAGACTTGACTTTGTAGATAGTTTACTTAGGCAGCTGTGGGAAAAGCAGGTTCCAGAGAGGTGATGCTGGCGTCAGTGAGGAGGGTGAGGTGAGACCTAGTGAGGCAGTAGCGAGCGGTGATGGCACAGAGGTAATTCACAACGACAGATGAGATAAAACCGTCAGGGCTTAAGGACTTAGAGTCCTTTGGGGCTGGTTTTTATTTGCCTCTGTTTACTGTGCACAGGATCTACTGCTGAGACTGCGTGCAAAACTGTTCCCATCACATGCCTGTTATTTCTTATTAAAATAACGCTGATTTTACTTGTGGCATTAGTGTGCCTACCTTTAAAAAAAGTTTCCTAGTTTCCCTTGTAGCTGTAGGTGGTTACATGGCAAGCCCTGGCTATGAGGTTATAAGTGAGATTCATTGGGTCATATTACTAGGAGAACATTTTTTTAAATTAATTAATTAATTATTTATTTATTTATTTTTAAAGTTTATTTATTTATTTTGAGAGAGACAGAGAAAGAGTGTGCACAAGTAGAGGAGGGGCAGAGAGAAGGAGAGACAGGATCCCAAGCAGGCTCTGCGACATCAGCACGGAGTCAGATGTGGGGCTCAGACTCATGAGCCATGAGATCATGACTTGAGCTGAGATCAAGAGTCAGATGTTTAGCCGACCGAGCCACTCAGGTGCCCTTAGGGAAACCTTTTAAAGGAGCATGTGTACTTTTGCCATTTGCTCATATCTTTGGCCTGCCCCAAATGTAGGTGGATGGCCAGTGCTCCAGCAGCCATCTTGTTGCCAGGAGGCAATCATACTAAAGATGGCTGAACAGAGAGAAGGAGTCTAAGTTTTTGGTGATATAAAGACACCATACCAACCGTCAACTGAGTGTCAGTTATGTGAGAAAAAAGAAGTGCTTTCTCTTTTTTTTAAAACTTTTAAAAAGCATTTATTCATTTTTGAGAGAAAGAGTGTGAGTGGGGGAGGGGCAGAGAGAGAGGGAGACACAGAATCCGAAGCAGGCTCCAGGCTCTGAGCTGTCAGCACCCGGGGCTCGAACCCACTAGCGGTGAGATCATGACTTGAGCCGAAGTCGAAGTCTCAAGACGCTTAACTGACTGAGTCACCTAGTTGCCCCAATAAGTGCTTTCTTTAAATGATTGTTTTCTGAGGTTTCTTTTTTTAGGATGACATTAACAACATGAAGCTACATTATTCATTCAATTATCGTCCTGAGTCCATGACCAAAATTAGAAACATTAAAACCTCACCAAGGTGATTTAGTCCAGTACTTAAGTAGCTGCTAGTGTATATATATTTGTGGTGAAAGTTTTCTTTGGTTTTTTGCTTCCTTGACCTCTCAACATAGGTCTGGTTACTCTCAGACATCTATCTGCCCCGTAGGTGTTCATTGTCTGAGAAAGTGAGTGGTAAAGGGTGCTGGCTGTTTGATTTTGGAACAGGACTCTTAAAGAACAAACCCAATGGAGGGAAAAAAAAAAGAAACCATCCAGATCGGTGGGTGGTTCCTATTTCCCAATAGCGGGCTGCCCAAATACAGTATCAGTCATAACCAAGTAGCATGTCTGTAGGTAACTTGGTAAAGCACTTCACGTACATTATCTTATTAGCTGCCCGAGGCCCAGTAAGGTTAGATGATTTGTTCAAGAAGAAGAATTAACAAGCGACAGAGACAGGAGTCATGTTTTTCTGACGTGTATTTCCACCTTCTGCGCCAAAAGAAGTCTCAGGACCTGTGTTGAGGAAAGCCTTCCGTGTACATGAGAAAAGGGAAGGGATCAAAGCCAAATTGCACTAGTTAAACCCAAGGAAGACTTTATGCAAGAAAAGGCGGCACCTTTATGGGGGGACACACAGTGACCTGTTGGTGGAGGGACTCAGATTTAGAGCCTCATCCCAGGTGGTTATCGCTTTTGCACCCAGCTTACCAAAGCCCGGTGGGGGTAGTCCCTCCCTATGGTTTTCTGGCTGGGTCTCCATCCTGGAGAGGAAAGTCTTCATCTAAAATGACATGCCTGGGACCCAAAGGATCCACTACTTGAGGTAAAAAACCCAAAAAACAAAAATCACATGCTTTCAGCTTTGGTTCTATTGATTCTATGTAACAAGAGGGTAGAATTGGGGAGGTGGGAAGGGGAATTTTGTAGCCAAAGGATTTGACCCGGGGACACAGAATACACCCTTCCCGAAATTACCATCACAAAAAGCCAAACCCGTAAGAACTGACAGCCTGCTGCAGGAGGAAACTGGAAATCTTGCCAGGCAGTTCGGGCTGCCTAAGGGGCTGTCCTTTGCTCAGAGGGGAAGTGATTGCGCTGACCTTAAAATCCAGGGCTAGGGAAACAGGGGGCGAAGGTATTTTATTTTCCACTTAAGGTTTTGATGTTTTTCAAATAAAACTTTAAAAGGTTCAATACCGTCCCCTGAAGCTTCTTCACAAAGTAGTGGATTTTTAGAAAAGACAAAGGCCTGGGGGTGGGTGTGGGTGGTCCCTAAAGAGCAGTGCCCCAAGACTTTCCCCTTTTCAGAGCACTGGGATTTTCTTAGTTTCCCTTCCCGTCCTACCTATTTCCCGCTAACGCCCCATCTCCCGCCCGCACGCCTTTTAAAAAAAAATTTTTTTTATTTTTTAATTTTAATTTTATTTTATATATATATTTTTTGCCATCGACCTCTCCTTTCATTCTCCAAAGCAGAAACAGACGATTAGGTCCTCCTACCCATCTTCCCTGACCTCCAATCCCTGGTAATACTGGTAATACCAAGCATCTCTCGTTTGGGTCCGCTGTTGGGGACAAGCCTGGAGCGCAGGGGGCGGAGGAAGGAGCTTCTTCCACCACATGGTGGCGCGCGCGAGCCTGCAAGAGCCCGGGCGGAACAGATCTCCCCGGGTCTCCCGCATCTCGCCCCACCCGCGCCCCGGCGCTGGAGGAGCCGCGCCCCCGGCCTTCCCCGGCGGGATAGCGGGCAGCGCGCCTCGGGAGCCGGGGAGGCGATCTAGCGGCAGCTGCGTCCGGCACGCGCGGGAGCTGCGGCCGGCTGCAGATGGCCCCGGCTGCAGGCTCCTCCTGCTGCGGATCTAGCCTTCACCTCGGCGTGCCTCGGCTCGGCTCTGCACCTCCCAGGCTTTCCCGAGCAGCCTAGGAGCGGCGGCGGGCGCAGCGAAGGCGGCGAGAGGAGCGCGGCAGGCCAGTCGCGCCGAGCCTTCGGGCAGCAGCTGCTGCGTCGCTCGACCGATCCAGGAGGCGGCGCGGATCCCGGCGCGTCCTAGCTCGCCTTGGAGCGCAGTGGAGCCGGGGCTGCAGCTGGGCAAGGGGGAGGAAAGTGCGCGCGTGTGTGCGCGAGTGTAGGGGGCGACCGTCTCGAATCCAGGCGGAGGAGAGGGCAGGGGAGCCGGGGCGCGGTCCCCCGGCGTCCCCGCCGCTCGCCGAGGTTTTCCCACGGCGGCGCCCGCTTCCCGGCGCCCCTCACCATGGACTTGCGCCGAGTTGGGACGCGCCTCAGCAGCAGAGCGCGGGTGACTGCCCGGCCCTGGGGGTGCGCGGGGGCGCGCGCCGGGATGGCGAGGTAGGATGGCCGCCCAGCGCGACCCCTGCCGCCCC
>NC_043703.1:101600295-101626393 GCF_006229205.1 Suricata suricatta
ACCCCTGCCGCCCCAACCCAGCGGCCGCCGGGCGGTGCAGCTGACTCGCCGGAGCGCACAGGGGTGTGGGCGGAGGCGGCCCCGCCGCGCCCGCGCCTTCGGGAGTCGCTTTGCCTCTCCCACCCACTCGCACCTGCCACCGCGCGGATACCATGTCGAAGGCGGCCGGAGGCACAGCGGCGGCGGCGGCGGCGGAAAGTTGTCCCCCAGCCTCTGCCGGCCCGTCCGCCGCCGCCGCCGTGGAGGACCTGTCCAAAGTGTCGGACGAGGAGCTGCTGCAGTGGAGCAAGGAGGAGCTGATCCGCAGCCTGCGGCGCGCCGAGGCCGAGAAGGTGAGCGCGATGCTGGACCACAGCAACCTCATCCGCGAGGTGAACCGTCGCCTGCAGCTGCACCTCGGCGAGATCCGCGGGCTCAAGGTGAGCGCCGGGCCGGGCAGGGAGCGGGGCGCCCCGGGGAGGTGGGTCCGGGCAAACTTTCCCTCCCTCCGTCAACAGGTGATCCTCCCCATTCTCCCGGTCAGCACCCCCTGCTCCCCAGCCCCAGCCCTTTGGAAACTTTTCCAAACTTTGGAAGCGATTGGTCTCCTCTGCCCTATATAGGGCGAGCCAGTGTCGAGCGATCACTTGTCCTCTGTGGCTGGAGGAGTGGGCGCCAAGGATGCCGAAAAGTAGGGAGGGAGGTGATGGGCAAGCAGAACCTTTATTTTCCTAGGAAGCCTGGAAAATCAGCGGGTTGGGAAGCCGGGTCACAGTACGCTAGGGAAAAGGTGAGCGAGGGAGCGAGTCAGGGCATCTTTGTCCTTGGGAATCGGCGATACGGGAGCAACGACTTCTCCAGCAGATAAGGAAAGGGCGCCAATGCTGGGGAGAAGGACTGGGTGGGGAGGGGGCCTGGGGAGAAGTCGCAGGCGCCACCTTCGGAGCTGGCATATGTCACCCAGTGCAGAGGAGCTTAAGCTCTGTCTTCGCATTTTCTACCTGCTCCTCTGCATTCCTTCTCAGTTCAGATGGCGTCATCTGGGGTCCCTTCCCCCATTTCTCCCCAGTTTGATTATCATTTCATCTAGCATTGAAGGGGACAAGGGAATTTGAAAGGTAGCACCCAAAGCGTCAGCCAATGATGTTTTTGTTGGAAATAGCCTTCCCTCTTTGCTATTTGAAAAAGGAAAAGAAAAAAGAAAGACAAGCACACCAAAACCCCACCAACTTCTCTTGTCCTTGGAGAGCTCCGAGTGTGACAGCAGTGAGCTAGTCAGCCTGGCTGCGGGAGACCCTTGGCAGGGATCCGCCCTGCCAGGGAGCACCGCAAACTTCCTCTCCTCACTGCTTGCACCGGTGCCTCTTGGTATTCCTTCCTCTCATTGTTCTGCTTTTGTTTATAGGAAGCCCGACACGAACGAAAACACGACAGGGACGTCAGGGAGCACACTCCTGCAGGCACAGGCTGTTCTTGTCCCCTGCCCACTCCCGCCCCATTTCTCAGGCAGTAGACAGCTTGCCTCATTACCTCAGGGCTCCAGCTCTGGGATTCTGGGGCAAAGAGGAGTGCAGGGGGCAATCCCAGAGGCTCCCTGGGTGCTGGGCCCAGTGCAGGTAGGGATGGCCTTCTTCTTGGGCCCCAAGTTCCTGTCCCATAGTACCTAGAGTGGGTGCAGTTAGGAAAATCCCACAGCCAGAAAAATCCCAAGGCTTACACTCTCCTTTGGTTTAATTCATTACTAATGGAGTGTTTATTAAGCACCAGACTCTTGGGGGGGTTAGAGGCAGGCTAGTGTAGTGGGAAGATCATCTCCAAGGTGGGGGTGCATCTAGAACCCCCCTTTGTCAGGAGGGTGCGCTTGGGTAGTTAATTTATCAGAACCTCATTTTATTCGTCAATAAAATGCAAGTGATAATAACCATCTCCTAGAGGCTTGTGACAATGTGTTATGATGACGTAAGGGAAGTTTTACTGCTGGACTTGCCTACAAAAAAAGGTAGATCTTGTCATCAGGAAAGGGCGTGCAAATGTATAGCTGTGCATTTCCAGGGTTGGGTTTCTTAGGCAAAGCTGGACAACGGTATAATTCATAACCCTCCATTTTAATCTTTTTCTGTGGTTTGAACTATAATGTAACTTGGAAGAGTTTTACATTAAGAATGTAATCAATTAATTTCCTAAAGATTTGAATAGTATGGAGCATTACCATAATAGCTCAGAAATACCTGGAGGTTCTTTTGGGTTGTGTGGATTGCCTGTGGGGGGGGGAGGGCATATATGTTGGGGGGTGTGCTATGCGTGAGAGGTAGGGGATCCTGGTTTTCATTCTAGGAGACTCATTTAGAGAAATACCTATTAGGCCAGTTAGAGTCAGTGTCACCCCATGTAGGAGAGTCTCCTGGTGGTGTCCATTCATGACCTGACTTAAAAAGACTTTCCTGTCCCTCTCCTTATCAAGTTCAGAACGATGGGACTGGTTACTTTCTGCAGCAGCCTCTCTCCTCCTTCCCATCATGCCCGGGCATTGTAGGCCCCCAGGCTCTGGCCCCCGCCCGCCCAAGGGGTCGTGGTAAAGCCCTCCTGAGAGGCCAGCCTTCCGCCTTCTATTATCATCTTAGCTCAGAGCATCCCTGACACCCTTGTGATCCTTTAATGTGGTTGACTGAGTAAATGATGTGTGTACTCATTTATCTCAGCTTAACTAGAAGGAAGGATTTTTTGGTTTTGTGTTTTGGCTCTGATGGTTTGGGACTCTCAGTTGAGGACTGCAAATTTAGGGTAATTAAGGCCAGTGACCTGCGTTTGCCATTGCATCTGAATATTTTCAAGCCTCCTACTAGATGTACTGCAGCAGCACTAGAGATGCGAGCCCTCTTTCTTTTCCTTTGAGGGGCCTGAGACTGGGTCCAAGCACTGGCTGACCTGTTTGTGTTTCAACATTTAAGCGGCAGAGCGGTGTGGGGCAGCGGAAAGATGAAGGATTTGGAGTTGGACATCTTGGGCAGCTGTTAACCTTTCTGGGCCTCAGTTTTCTCATCTGCTAAATGGGGATATTAACTCCGCTAAAAGATTTGTCAAGGACTGAATGATACATACATGAGGTTAAATAGCTTTCTCAAGGTCAGATAGATATAAAATGTTTAAAATAGGCTGGCTTTCTTTTCTTGGCAAGTTGACATGATGTGGTTAGAACATGTGATCCTGAAAGGGGTGAAGCAAGGAGATTTTGGTTCTGCCGTTAAAAGGTTTGGATTCTGAGAACCATATCTGTGCATTACTGAGCATCTACCAACACTCAGCTTGCTCTGACTTGGGGTTGCAGGGGGCAGGGGGCAGATTTGGGGGTACTGAATCTGTAGATGTGTTGTCTGCATCATATTAATGTCCCTCTTTGCTCCCCAACATACCAATCCCCCTTCCCATAATGAAGAAAAAAACAACTTAGAACACTTCTTTACCCACAGATATAGTACCTGAGAGTCTTATGTTTGAGACTTTGAGTGATGTGCCATGAGGTGGGTTTAATCGTTTAAAAGTCCACCTTAGACAGATGGATAACATCTTGTGGCCAGTGGCAATGTTAAAAGGACAGGTAGAGTTTTGAAAAAGAAAGCCCAGATCTTAATGTGGCAGATATGAAGATGCTGGCTTATAAGATTATTATCGAATTGGTTGCATAGCTGTTTCACAGGAGGAAAAGGAAATAGCTCAAAATTGTATTCCCAAGAATGTTATTTACCCTTGGAAGAATCAGTGATGATAAAGAAAACCAAATGGGCCAATACCTCTTCTACCTCAACTGGAGTTCTGGGCAGTACGTGCTGCACCCCATTTGGAAAGGCATTAACTCCGTGCAACTCCTGGTTAACACAGTTCTGGAGAAATCAGGAGTAGTTGTGGGTCGTGAAAAGGAAGTTTTTGCCATTGGAAGTTCATTTAGATGAAAAAGAACATGACTTGAACTTTCTATAAAATGCCAGGATTAAACTGAATGTAGAAGAATTTCTGAAGCTGAGAAAGATGAATATTTTTTAGTGTTGTTTTCTCTGAATATCCACAGCTTCTGATTTCCCTTAAAGCATCAGTGTCAACAGATCATTTATTCTCTTATAACTGTAGACTCCAACCTCTCGGGGCTTACTGAAACAAGAATAAGAAATCCTTTCTCAGTAGCTAGGGCTATATCCTGTTTTGGCCACGGCCTAGGGCTTAAAAGGGTTGGTCAGTCCATAAACATATATTATTTCCTGTATGCAAGGCACCATGCCGGGCATGTCAAATACACAAAGAAAGACTTTGGAATGGACTCTGTCCCCCTTGAGCTACGACATCTACATTTGCAGAAAAGAAAAAAAAAAAGATGATGTCCAATGAGTTCTCCAGCTAGTGTCTTACAGGCAGGAAGCGGCGGGAGGGAAAGTTACCTCATTCATTCATGAATGCCTTTTGCCTGCTGCATGCAGTGCTAGGGGAGACTTGTCAGAGGGATCTCTCCTTTTAGGTAAGTCCACATGTGGAGAAGACAGCATTTCCTAGTTGAAAAGTTAGATACACTCAGGTTCGTAATTAGCTGACCTAATAATGGAGCTAAAAGTAGAAAGGCAAGAAGAAGCCTTCCGGGCTTGGCCACGGGGGTAATTCATCTTCCTGGTGAAGGCGAGGTGCTGGGTTGGCGCAAGAGAGACATAACATTCGGGGGGAGATTTTGAAGATCAATCTGGCCAAAGAGAGCTTGGATCCAGTGGACGAAGAAAGTCGAGGATGGGCCAGACCAAGCAGAGAGACCAGATGGAGGTGTTTGGAAATAGCCAGGCCTGGGGTCAGAAGGTGGCATTGAGAAGCGAAGGAAGAGATGGGCATCAGAAACATGGAAACTGAAGAGTCAGGATGCCAAGAGTTAGAATTGGAGTTAAGGGCGCCTGGGTGGCTCAGCCAGTTAAGTGGCTGACTTTGGCTCAGGTCACAATATCATCGTTTATGGGTTCGAGCCCTGCAACAGGCTCTGTGCTGACAGCTCAGAGCCTGGAGCAGGCTTCAGATTCTGTGTCTCCCTCTCTCTCTGCCTCTCCCCCACTCATGCTCTGTTTCTCTCTGTCTCAATAATACATAAAAACATAAAATTTTTTTTAATAGAATTGGAATTAAAACCACGCTGCACAAGATCCTCTTCTTCCTCAGGCCTTGAAAATGCCTCCCGTCTTAGGCCTCAAGACCGTTAGGAGGTGCAGGGTGTGGTTGTTTTATAGTTTAATATCTCACAAGTAGCAGGCGAGGTGTTGGAATGAGTCTTGAGTTTCAGGGGATTGAGTGTCCTCTCTGAGCGTCTCTCATTCTGGGCTGGAGGAGCCAGGGTCTTCTGGCTTTGGAAAGCAGGGGATCTTAGGTAAGCAGCCCAGTCACTGACCCCGGGACATCGCCACCAAACGAAGGTGCTTTAAGCAACAGGTGGTCCCTTTACCATATGTGTGAATGGAGAATAAATGGGGACTTCTCAGTGCATTTTCCAAGTTCCTTTGGCTCAGGTGTCTCCAGTGGGAGTGCTGTGTTCTGGACAGAATAGATGGGGTCGCCATTTTCTTGACTAGAGCCTGGTGAATTCCAATAGCCACATTCAACTATTTATGACTGTTGTAGGTGCCACAGAGGGGAAATCAAAGAGGTGATGGTAGTATGTGCAAGGCAGCCTCCTTTAGATGGGGGGTTGTGGTCAGGGATGGCTTCTTTGGGGCTATGACTTATGAAGTGAGACCTTTAAGTTGTATAGAAGGTTAGGGGAGTGCCTTCCAAGTGACAGAGGGGAAGGGGAACGGTTTGTTCTTGGGCCCTGAAACCAGGCCATTGTTGGTGTGGCTCAGTGTGTGATGTGGGGGTGGGGGTAGGTGTCACCCTCTCCGCTGCTGCTGTGTGTGCAAGCCACCATCGTCTCCCTCTCCCTGGACTAGCCTGGTGGCCTTCTACTGGTCTCTCCTGGCCGTTACCTTGTTTCCCTTTCTTCTAACCACCACCACCTCCACCAGTCTGTTTTCCATACTGAACTACAGGGACTCTTTATGAAATGAACCCTATCACATCACTCCCCAATCCTCTGCTCTCCAACAGTCCAAAGCCCCTGTGGCTGCCAAGGCCGGGCATCACCAGCCGCGACACCCACCCGTTTGGGCCTCAACTCTCTACCTCCTCTCCCAGCTCTGCCTGCCTCGCTCACTGTGCTTCAGGCACACTGGCCTCACTGTGACATTAGCCACAAGGGTCTGAGGGCAAATACTTGCCCTTCTTTCTGCCTGGGATTATCTTTCCTCAAATGTTTACACCATCATTTCACCCAGGTCTTTGTTCAGATGTTCTCCTTTGTCAGTGAGGTGCTGCCTTCTCCTAAAAAATAGTATTCTTTAACCTACTTTAGTTTTCTTCCCAGCATTTGTCACGACATGGTATTGCGCTCTATACTCGCCTTTTGCCAGTCTTTCCCACCAGAATGAAAGCCACAGGATGTCAGAGTCTTTGCTGTGTCCACTGATTCGTCCTTAGCACCTGGACTGGTACCTGGCACATAACAGATGCTTACTAAACACTTGTGACTGAACGAGTGGACCACCATTTTTGCGGGAGAAACAGACCAGGTTAAGAGGATTGTGGGGCTCTTAGGAGACTTGGATTTTGCACTTTATCCTAAGGGGAGCGAGGTGCTTTTAGCATGTGATGCATGGGAGTGCAAGACAAGGGAAATCTCAGAGGGAGGGTCTAGAAGGCCTGTTTAGCTCAGAAGTGAAAGTGAGGGAAGAGAAGCCAGCATGACCACAGGTTTTTAGGAAGGGCAGCAGGATGGGTGGAGGTGGCATTTCCTGAGAGGTGCAATTCGGGGGGTGGGGGGCTTGAATATCACACAAGAGCTTGGGGTTGCTTGTGTTGTGCATGGGATGCCTGGGAGACACACAGGGGGCATAGGAAGGAGGCCTTCGGGTGCAGGATGGAGATGCCGCCAGAGGGCAGTCGAGCGGGTCTTCTGAGGGGATGGGGCCACTCCTCCCACGTCAGGGGCTGAACACCAGGCAGTGCATGTGTTTGTGCTGATAGAAGGCCTGTTGCCTTCCCTTGGGATGGCCTTGGGCAAGTGAAGCTTTGTGAGGGCCCGTTTCCCCTTATGTAAAAGAACCATAATAATCATTATCGCCCCAAGTGTTTGGGGAAAATTCAATGAGATGATGCAAGTAAGCTTTAGGCAGGGGTCATAACCCATGCCCGTTATTGTTATTTGTACACAAGGCTGCACAACATCAGCTTCCTCTCTTCTTCTCACCCCCTCCCCTAACATCGCAGAGAATCCGCCAATTCCAGCCTCCCTCCCAGCAGGTCTGAGCCTGATCATGCCTCCAGTGTGCACCTCCCTTGAATGGTTGTGTCTCTCTCTTCAGGATATCAACCAGAAGCTCCAGGAGGACAACCAGGAGCTGAGAGACCTCTGCTGCTTCCTGGACGATGACCGGCAGAAAGGCAAGAGGGTGTCCCGGGAGTGGCAGAGACTGGGCCGCTACACGGCTGGGGTGATGCACAAGGAAGTGGCCTTATACCTGCAGAAGCTGAAGGAGCTGGAGGTGAAGCAGGAGGAGGTGGTGAAGGAGAACATGGAGCTCAAGGAGCTCTGCGTGCTGCTGGACGAGGAGAAGGGGGCGGGCTGCGCGGGCAGCCGCTGCTCCATCGACAGCCAGGCCAGCCTGTGCCAGCTCACCGCCTCCACGGCGCCCTACGTGCGGGACGTGGGCGACGGCAGCAGCACCTCCAGCACCGGCAGCACCGACAGCCCCGACCACCACAAGCAGCACGCGAGCAGCGGCAGCCCGGAGCACCTGCAGAAGCCGCGGGGCGAGGGCAGCCCTGAGCACTCCAAGCACAGGAGCACCAGCCCCGAGCATCTCCAGAAACCCAGAGCCTCCGGGACCGCGGATCACCCAAAAGCACTGAAAGGACCCAGCCCCGAGCACCACAAACCCTTGTGCAAGGGCAGCCCCGAACAGCAAAGGCACCCGCACCCCGGGAGCAGCCCTGAGACGCTGCCCAAGCACGTGCTGAGCGGGAGCCCGGAACACTTTCAGAAGCACAGGCCCGGGGGCAGCCCTGAGCATGCCAGGCACAGCGGAGGGAGCCCCGAGCATCTTCAGAAACACGCCCTCGGTGGGAGCCTGGAGCATCTACCCAGACCCAGGGGCACCAGCCCTGAGCACCTCAAACAGCATTATGGGGGGAGCCCTGATCACAAACATGTGGGCGGAGGCGGCGGAGGCAGCAGGGAGGGCACCCTCCGAAGGCAGGCGCAGGAGGACGCGTCTCCCCATCATCGGAGTGTCTACAGCGGCATGAACGGTGGGTCAGTACGTGCCGCGGAGCTGCCTGGGCTGAGACAGCTCAGTAGAGAGTTATGAACAATCAAGGGCTTACCAGCCAAGCTAGGAAGGGCAGGTGCTGGACAGGGGTGGGCTGGGAGACGAGTCTCGATGTCTTTCTTCCCCTCCATTTGTTGTAGTTTGTACAGTTACCCTTCAAATAAGCCTGGAGAACAGAGGATGAGGGGTTAGGGGAAGGAGAGGGATAATAATTCCATGGGACCCTGAGTGGTCATGGGGGAGATCCGTGCGTATTGAAGATAAAAAGAGGACCAAGCTAAGGTTCTTCCATCTTGAACTTGAATATTTTTCTAGTTGTGTGCCGTTTCCTACTGGGGTTCTCATCCAACCGCTGGCCCAAAGGTTTTTTAATCCAGTTGACAGCTTATATGCATAAATAAATGAGTATTTATTAATGAAAAACAGTAACACTGAAAAAGAAATACAGTGTCCCCAAACAGGCTTCGTACTGTGTTGTCTGAATGCCTGTAGATCTGCCTTACTTTCCCTGGAGGATGAAGTCCACTTGTCGGGGACTTCCTGTTCGTTGCATGAGAAACACATCAAATGATTTCCTTCCATACTCTCTCAAAACCTACCCCCACCCCCAGACTCCCCTAAATGGACTTTGAATAGCATGCTCTTTTCACTGGGAGGCAGCCTCCCCAGTTTTTTCAATGTTCCTCTTCAAAATATGCTGATGTACTTGGACACTCCTTTGTTTTTCAAAGTGTAACATCCACTGCATTTGCCGAGGCCGCTCTAAACCTGACCCTAAACCTTTTGGAAGAGGTTTAATTTTCTACATTTTGGTTCTAAAACCACTTTGTACTCCAGAGGAAAAAAAAATAGGTTCTGAAAACAAACAAACAAAATCCTTTTATGTTACTTATGATTGACTTAGAACTAAAATGTTCGATTTTATAACCTGGGTTTTTTTCATCCAAAATATCTGAGGTTGTACGTGCTTTATTTGAAAGCTGCTGCAGAGTCTACGTGCAGCCATCTCTGAGCAGTGGTGGAGGCGGCCAGTGTTAGCCGTGACATGAAGGGGTAAATTTTCAATATTGTACCTGGGGATTTACCTGTTGGATCCCATTTCATCCTAATCCTTTTCTCCTAGTGCTGAAAATTGAGTCCTGAAGCTTGGCTTCTAATGCATCTAGTGTTCTTTTAAGTGCAGATGGGCTTGGAAAGGGTGGGGAAGATGAGCTACTGCTGCGCTCTGGCTTGGGTTGTGAGGTGAAAGCTGGGAGAAGCCAGGCCCCCACGGCGCGCTGAGGCCGCCCAGCTGGCTGGCTGCGGCTTTTACCCGGTGAAGTGAGCTTTCCCTCACTCTTCCCAGGACTGACTCCGATGCTGCCCTGATGGCTGTGGGCAGCCTTGACTGTGCACTTCTCACAAGAGATGAAAGGCATTTTGAAAAGACATTTTAGTTGTGTTACTGTGGTGAGGTGAGCCATTGGCCATGAAGTTTGTCTTCCCATGGGTTAATGGGAAGGTCAAGTTTATGACTTTTCCATTTCTCTGTTACTTTTTCATGAGCATGAGAAATAAACACATGCACTATTTTAGGGAAACTTTGTATCTTGAACCACCCCCCTCTCAAAATTACTTAGGGGCTGGTAGTTCACTTATAAAACAATTCTTTTCTTTCCCAATGTGCTCTTTTAAATAAAGAACTCCTTTAACTCACAAGGAAAGGTTGCAGGTGCAATTTTTAATCAATGCCTTGCATAAAGTAAGGCATAGTTCTAGATGTGGATGACCTTGCACCATGGCTTATTGTTACTTGGGGATTCAGATCAACTTCATGATCTGGCAAATGATTTTTAATATTTAACCATTTTATTTAGTTTAAATTTTGATGTGACATAAATGCAGTATTTAGAATAACACTGTATTTAATTCTTATGTTTATTTCAGGTTTTCTCATTCTTATGTGACATATCTTCTGACAATTGGTATCCTCACCAAAGTATATTTGTAGTGCATTTGCATTGCATTTTTATTTCAATAATTAATTGGAAAATAAGTGGCACAATGAAATGTTTATGGATCGTCAGCCTATAAACCTGGGCATTGGTAGCTTGAATTTATCCTGCCGTTACAAATTAATTTTTTATATGGATGGTAAGACATGACTTCATATTCTTAATCCCTGCACACTTTGGTTGAATCATTGGTGTAGAAACAAGTAGGAACCATTTGCAAGGTAAATCCCAAATTGCAGATCTGCTGAGTCATTTACAGTCATTCTGTGTGGAGTTGGTGTGAGATAATGAGTGTTTTGGGTGAGCACCTGTGATGAGGTTCTGGGGGGATGGGGGTTCGGGAGCCGAAGGCCAAGAAAGAATTCTTGAAGATGTCTTTGGTGCAAAAAGGGGATGTTATTAAAGCACAGGGACAGGGCCCCATGACTGGCTATTATACTATGGAGCTGGAGAGGTAAAGGCAAATGGAAAGTTTCCCGAGAGATACTCATATGCTTAAAGAAGATTCACAGGATACTGGAGGCCTAGCTATTTCAAGTTAAGGTTGTTTTTCCCTCTAGCAAAACATTAAGACTGTAGGGAGTTCCTGGAGAAGTGTTCTACCCTGTATTTGCCTCAAGTATTTGTTAATGGGCTGCAGGTTATAAAGAAATGTAATTTACCTGCCATTTCCTTCTTGCCTTGGTTCCCCATATCACTATGGAAAGGTGATGTTGGGGCTCCTGGAAACTGAGTCTATGGGTTTCTGGAGAATAGGCTATTGATAAGATTGCCTTTTTCTTATAATTTACTAAGATATTTGTAAAAGGATGGAGACCCATGTCCTGTGTGACTCTGATCTTTATCAGTTAATCATTTGTTTTCTTTCCTTTCCTTTGTTCTTGAGCAGCCAGGACTGCCTGAGGAATGTCATACCTGTCCCACCGTGGGGGAGGGGTATGCTAGCATATACTTTGCCCTCCTTCTGCATTACGCTGCTTTGTCACTTGCATGTTTTTTGAAGAAAAAGTAGTAAGTGAAAGCAGGTGGAAAGTGTGTCTTCATTATCGCAGAATGAAACCTATTGGCAGAATATTGTCCTACTTGTAACCTTACCTCCAAAGACACACAGGCTAATGGAGCATCAGTGAAAACAATCAGTGTACGGTTTTATTTGACTGTGCTTTGAACATCTTTACATCTTATTGCAAACTCAGTGAACCAAGTAGTTGATGAACTTGGTATCCAAGAGTTTCCTTTGGTTAAGACAATTAATTTAATTTCCAACTGGATACAAAGATGAATTTAGGGTATTTTTCCTCTCTTTTAAAATATCCAAGACTATATGGCCATGTTTAAATTAGTAGCTGATTGAGAAACAACAAAAGCAAAGACAAAACAGAAAAATATGCCTCGTGAATGCATTTACTTCTTTAGTTCTTTATTATTCAATTATTTCTCTTCAATTTACAGAGAATTCCATATGCAAAGAGGAAGTCGATTCAACACTATTACATCTAGACATTAAGGCATTTGTCTTTTCATTCCAGCTATTTGCTGTGTACCAGATATGTAATTAAAGTAATTGTAGAGCCACTTTTACCTAGACCTGTGCAGACATGGATAGCCTCCTTGAGAATGGGGGCTTTCACGTACCTGATCCCATTGAAATCCAAGGTTGGGTCAAACCTTCTTAGGTGAAAATGTTCCCTTCCACAATGAAACCAAGTGGTTTTGCTTCCAGTTAATAGCTGGCAGATCTTTCCTTTTGAACAGGTAGCTTCTTAGACTGGGTCATGGGTGTTGTGGGTGATTCAGGGTCCTTCCAACAATAGCTGTTTGTTGCTGACCTTCCAGGCGAAGAGGATTCTGATGTTCAGAAGCCCACACAAGTAGTTCACCCATTGGGCATTATGAATCCAGCTGAAAAAGTAACAAAAGTAGTTTTATTTTAATTCTAGGGGCACCTCTTGCTGGTTATCAACAACTGAGAAGGAATGAAGAATCGGTATTCTGTTGTTTACCCTTCTTCTAAAAAAATTCCATAAATATCCTGGTGGGTCTTGTTTACTTTGTGGTCTTAGAGCACATTCCAGCGAGCAGTAGCCTCACGCTCTCCTTCAACAACATCCCTGCCAGTGAGAGCGCCCATGAGGAAACTGTTCATTTGTGTCAGACAGGGTCCATTTAGAATGACTTTCAGCCTTGCTGGACAAGAGTCAGGGTTGTGAGCCTTCCTCTTGAAACTTCTTAGTGTGTCCTCTCCTCTTTTGTGAGGGTATTCCTAGAGACAGAGCAGACTGTTTCTCCCACCAGTTCTTTCTCTAGAGCAAGGCTTCTCAACATTGACATCACTCACGTTGGGACCCCAGATCATTCTTCATTGTAGTGAGCTGTCTTCTGTATTTTAGGAGGTTTAGCAGTATTCTGGGCTCTACCCACGAGCAGCCTCAGTTGTGACAAAGAGGACTCCAGATATTGCCAAATATAACCAGGGGATGGGGAGTCGGTCAGATTGCCCCTGATTCAAAACCACCGCTTCAGAGAAAGCAGTGTTTTCAATCTAGCTGCAGGTTAAATCACTTCGGTAGCTTTGCAAAATTACCACCAGTGCCTGGGCCCCCTCCCGCATGCATATTGAATTGGTCTGCCCTGGGTCTGGGCACAGTGCAAAAAGAGCTCCTCAGGTGATTCTAATGAGTAGACCAGGTGAAAACCGTTGCCCTGGGTGCGCCTGTGTCCTATAAGAGGGGTCTGTGAGGGCGACTGTGAGAATGAGAGAGCGCGTAAGTGCGAGCGGGTGTGAAGAGCCCAAGCTTTTTGGGATAAGAACGTTACCATCTTTCCTTCTTTGTTGAATTCTGGGATTGAGAAGGACGCACCCCAGCCGGTTCTGTAAAACTTCATCCTTGCACCTTTCAAGGTTCTCAAGTATGTTTGGGGTATGGGTTGAAAAATTGCGGTTTTGGTGGATGGGATTATTAGGTTAGTTTAGGAGACTCTGGCATCTGGTAGTTCAGAACCACTTTTTAAAGCCTTCGCATCCAAACTGAAAGAGAAGCACATGGATTTCTAGTCCTTTTATTGTGGATGCCGATGGTGCATGTAGATCACGCAGTGCCTGCATGCTAATGAGTATTTCCCACTGAGACCGCTGCATTTCACATCTCCTAGCTCATAAGTTTTACTCTGAGTTTTCAGATTTCTCCTTATTCTCTGTTGAGGTTATTAATGAGTGAACGAAAAATGCTGATAACACGAAATGACCTTGTCTACCAGGGGTAAGATAACCCGTGTGTGGGAAAGCCCAGCAGGAAGCCTCTGAAGCAAGGTTGTCTGGAAATTAAGCAGTGGTGCACTCTGGCATGAGTAATTGCTCTCATAAATCTTTTATTTTGCTTAGAAAAAGTCAGAACATCATTTATGAATGAATTTGGACAATGGAAATTGAATGTCTCTTGGGAGAAAATTTTCAACAGTTATAGAATACCAGAATGGATTTAAACTGAGGATCTCAGTGTATTTTCTATTTTGCAAACTGACTTGTAGGTGGATAAAGCAGTAGCTAAAGTTCTCTGATCTTGGAGCTTAGGTATGGGAATTTGATAGCCTTATACAAACATTGATAGGACAACAGTTTAAGCAGTTTTGAAAAATAGAATCAATTATTGTGCTATACTTGTGTGTGCAAAGCATAGTGAGTTTTTTATGAGAATATATTTTGACTTTAGTGACAAAGAGCTTGGTTTTGGAAATAAAGTTTAAGATATTGCTAACTCTCTGAGAGGCAAGCTGTCGGAAAATCTAGAAAGGTATTTCCTAGTAGAATTTAAGGTTTTTAATTCCACTGGCAATAATAAAGTTATAAAAACTCATTAAACCTGGGGGGACTGTCTTCCTCTCCACAAAGGATATTATCTGTGTCTATAGCCCATATGTGTGTGTGTATATATTTATATTAATAAATGAATTTGTATCTGAACAATGGCAAACATTCAGTTTGATTCTGTTTAGTCAAACCAGTGTTCAAATGCACTTGGCATCCAGTCATGTAAGCCACTTACTGCTATGAGCTGATTATAGTCATGCTCTTTAGACCCAATTGAAGTCAACTGAATGTTTATATTTTTGATTTATTGCAAGAAGACAAAATAGAAAAAAAAAATCATTGAATTAGTAATGCATTTATCTTTTCAATTGAAAGTATTTGAAACAAAGCATGAGAAAGTGAAAAGTTATGGTGAGTATTCCATTTTATCGGATAACTTTTCAAAGGTTTCAAATGAGTACAAATACATGATTTGCTCTAAGGGTATATACATTTACTCACAGTAATGATAGATTATTCTGGAGGCATTGGTGTAGGGATCTTTCTCAAACTCCACTGATTAGAAAAAAGAATATGAAGACAAACTTTGCCAGAGTTTTAAAAATAATAGTTTGGTATAGCCCTGCTGGACCAGTGTATACTTAATAGAGTAAGTTTTCCATAAATGTTTATGATCTTAAGCTCTAAAATCTTCCTAAATTTTACCCACGTCTGATGCTTAGAGGCCTCAGATGCTCTTAGTATAGGCAGCACTGTGAGTTCTTAGATCAGCTGCCTCCCATCCCCCACCCCCATGGCTATTCTTTTCTTGCTCAATATTTACTTTTAACTAATAGATTTTTCAGTCCTATCCAGTATCGGCATGCAGTCAGCAGTATTCCTTACTGCCCTCAGCGGGCCTCACTTTAACTTATTTTCTCCCTGTTGTTTCTAAGTCTTGTTCTCTAATTGTTTCCAGTCCTACGTTAGGAAAGTGGATAACCACACTGATTAGAATTGTTCTTAGTATATGTGCTGCTGAAGCGAGCACTAGAATTGTTCTTAAAATAGGGAATGATCTTAAAGTGTCCTTTTAGCAGTAAAATGTGTGAGCTCTAGTGCATGGTCCACGTGCCATGCATCAGTATGTACTTCGGCTTTTCAAGGTTTCTCTTCACTTATTTTCTGGGTCTTAACTATACTCAACTAAGATATTGCTGTAATAGAAGAACTGACAAATATTTGCTTCTTGGGTACTTGGGCATAACCAAGTTGCCCTTAATATTTTAGTATGTAATGTTAATGGGAAAAATTGTGTACACTTGATGTTATTTTGAATTTGATTCTAGGAAATATTGATATGTTCTAAATATTTAAGAAATAAAGAATATTTTATGTGCGGAAATGAGTTGATTTTCAAGAGTGCTAGGAAATTTGGCATTGAATATCAAGACCATGGGATACTCTAGTCTGCAGAAGTGTGAGGTTAGCATCACTGCTGCCCCTGACATAAATGATCTCATAATTACTGGAAACTCATGAATGGTGCTCTAAAGAGTGGCTGCTCTTTCTGAGCCAGAAAATCTATTCAGGGGAGAGGCAGAAGAGGGGCCAGAGACCTTAGCAGAGGAATGGCAGACTGCATTACTTCCCTTGTGAAAGCAACACTGGTTTGTCCTCAAGATAAAAGACTGTAACTGGGTTATTCCCACATGGTTGGGTGGCTGTTTATAGTTTTCACAAAGTTATGTTTTATAGAGTTTGCATATTGAATCCTTTTTTCTTTTTTTAATGTTTATTTTGAGGAAATATGCATAGAAGTCGGGGGGGGGGGGGGGGGGGGGGGGGGGGGGGGATTAAGAGTCAGACCCTCAACCAGCTGAGCCACCCACGTGCCCCTGTGTACCTGAATCCTTATGGAAAGGGACAGAAGGATTGAGATGTGGTCTTGGACCTGGATTAAAACTAAGCACATATTCGATTACCAGACAAATGAAAACTTTGACAATAATATTATAGTTTGTTTTTTTCTTTCCCTTATTTAGGCCTTCTGTAGGCTTTTCTGTAAGACAGGACATGTTAGGGAGAAAGGTTGGGTTTGGTAATTGCTCAAAGACTTTCTATTATTTGCACCGTCTGTACACATACCCACACACCCATATTGTACATAGTATTCTTATATGTGCATTTAATAGAAAATTAAATGTATTGAATTTACGATACTGAATGACTTTTTTTTTTTGTATCTGTCAATTTCATTTTCAGCTACATAAAACAAAGGGATGAATCTCTACATTTCAAAAATTTGCAAAAAAACATAGCACTATTTTTGCTTGCTGATATAGTTGAGGGATCAAATGTTTTAACTTTTGGCCCCAAATTCAAAGGCCTCTGATGCTTCCTGAGGGAGTTGGCTTTTTCTGGTCCAATGTGTTCATTATTGCCTTAAATGTGTAATTTTTGTCTTTGAGTCTTTTTTCTTTTTTCCTCAAGAACCTGAAAGTCTTCTTACATTCCTAACAATTACTGGCTTTTAGAAGAAATCCCTGATCTGGATTGTATACAGCTGTACTTCCTGAGTGTCCATAATTGCTAGATGGTTCAAAAATGATGAAAAGCATGAATTGCATTTGGGGGCATAGTGTGTGTTCTTACCATTAGAAATACCTAATTAGTGATGAATATGTGCAAACATAAGCACATGTCTACATGCATGTGTATATAATCACTGGAGAATAGATATCCTAGTGCTGACAAACAGAAAGAAATTAGGACAGTGTAGTTTTATTTGGTTCAGGAAGTCAGAAAATCCTAGAACATAAATCTGTAAAGGACTCTGTATTTTATCCAGTTCAACTTTCCCATTTTCTGAAGGATAAAAATGACTTTCAAAGAAGTTCTGTGAATTGTCCCAGGCCCATTGCCTGTTAGCAGAAGGCTAAAATCAAGCAGACTCCCAAGGGCATGGAATTCATTTTATAAGAAAGATGTTTAGTTTTCTAGACTGAGGCCACTTGAAGTAGGTAATAATCGTGAAGATCCTAAATGGAATGGAGAACCAGTCTGTTGGAAATGCCAGAAAACCAGAGCACTGCAATGCTAAGAATAAGATCAGATGAACATCAGTAGACTCTAGAAGACCTGGTCGTCTAGCTGGTGAGCGCGTATCTGTTGTCTGGGAACCTGTGATAATGCCACGTGGCGGATGGGATTCTCAGCTCGATGGGCAGCTAGGGAAGTGCAGTCCTAGTGGAAGGAGTAGTCTGCTCTTAGCCCAAGAGGCCAAAACCTTCCTGCCCTTTTTCCTTCTACATGGGCTCTTCTCACTTCAAGGCCATATTCTCCAGATAAATATTCTTGTGAAGATGGACTGACCTTAGTCCCGTCCTCACACCTCCACTTGCATTCACAGCCCAAATGCTGTGTGTCTGGAGAAGTGTCAGCTTTTGGACTGCGAAAAACAGAAGGAAAAGAGACCAGGAGCAAGGGGATGGGCCAGATGGTAACACCAACTGCTCTCAAGAAGCTGTGTTTTTTAATAACTCAGCTTGTTGCAAACAAAACTAATTAAGCCAGTTATTCTGATTTATGCTACTATAGGCAGAAGTAAGTACACTTACATTACACTTTTGATGGCATTTAAAAGGTCAGAATATCTGAGTTGCAGATTCTGTTCGAAGCAGCCTGGTCTGTGGAACCACTCTTGAGAATTCAAATTAGCTGTGCTCATTAATTCAGCATCTCTTCTAGTTCCCTAGACAGCAAGTGCCAGTTCAAACAGAATAAGACCCTGAAAGGCAACTTAGGAGTCCTATCTGCAAATGATGGACTCGATGCAGCTAGTAGGAACGTGAGATAAGAGTCCACTTTCAGTAAGAAAGGCGGTGAGGGAGACCAGGCCATGAAGCATTTCAAAGGATTTGTTCGGCAGTGCTCATCATTAACAGGCACCTGTCTTTAATTGACGGGGGGGCCACTTCCTTGTTATGAGAACCAACCAGAATTGTCGTGGTCATGGAGCTATGCGGGGGAACTGGCTGAATTTAGCTGTGGATTTTACATATGAGGGTACTTTGGAAGAGAGTATAGTTAGCATTATGATCAATTAGGGGTCTAGAAATAACCATTGTCCAGGTGGTTTGCCACGAATATCTCCCCCAGTGTAGTGACATCCAGGAGAAACTGGCACTATCACGCTTCTCAAAATCTGTGGAAGAACAGGCTTGAAAATTGTTCATTTGTAGTGTCCTGTTAACACTTGAAATGAAGACCAATACTCCTGTCCTTCTTAACATAAAACTATGTGCCACATGGTCTTTACCCTTAATATTTTTAGCATTTCCTAGTGCTGCCTCAAAATTGCCCACTTAGGGGTTTGTTGGCCTAGGACATAAACTTTTCTTTGGAAACGTTAATTCTCACCAGAGTCTATACAGTCCTGGATACCATAGGGATTCATTTTAAAATGAGCTAGGGGGCACCTGGGTGGCTCAGTCGGTTAAGTGTCCGACCTTAACTCAGGTCATGATATCATGGTTTGTGGGTTTGAGCCCCACATCAGGCTCTGTGCTGACAGCTAGCTCAGAGCCTGGGGTCTGTCTTTGGATTCTGTGTCTCCCTCTCTCTCTGCCCCTCTCCTGCTCATGCTGTCTCTCTCTCTCTCAAAAATAAAAACATTAAAAAAGTTAAAAAAAAGTGAGCTAGGCCTGTACTATTATACCTATTCACAAAGCTTATTTAGTTATTTTTAAATTGTAGGCAACATGCTTCAGACTCTATCTCTGTCTTTGCCCCTCCCCTGCCTATGCTCTGTCTCAAAACTAAACATTAAAAAAATTTTTTTTAAATTATAGGCATCACATTTCACCCATGTATTAAAGTAATAGTTACCCACCCTTAAATTGGCATACGGTATTTCAACTTCATTTAAGCTTTAAAGCAGTAAAACAGCTTTATAAACCTTGTTTAGCCAAATTCTCTTTTAATTCTGAATAGAAGTGATCAATCTTTTAAAATGTATTTAAAAACCCTTACAAATAAACTCTTTCATGGAGTTAAGTAGTGTGATATACTACTAAAAGGCATCAAGAGACATGAGAAAATACTCAGTATCATTCATCAGGAAAATGCAAATTAAAACCACAATGAGATAACACCTCACACCTGTCAGAATGGCTACACATCAAAAAGGCAAGCAATAACCAGTGTTGGTGAGGATGTGGAGAGAAAGGAACACTAATGCACTACTGTTGGGGATGCAAACTCACGCAGTCACTGTTGGAAAATCTATGGAAAGGAAATAGGTTGGATGGAGAAAGACCAATAGGATATGCTTTCATGTGTGGAATCTAAAACAACACAAATGAACAAACAAGAACCAGACGCCAGACCTCTAAATACAGAGACCAAAGTGACGGTCACCAGAGGGAAGTGGGGTGGGAGGATGGGCAAAATGGGCGAAGAGGAGTTGAGGATACAATGGGAAAAGTTCCAGAAATAAAAGGTACAGCGTAGGGAATACGGTCAGTGGTATTGTTAATAGCGCTGTGTGGTGACCACATTCTGGTGAGCAGTGCATGATGTGTAGAGAAGTTAAGTCACTGTGTTGTACACCTGAAACTAATGTAATGCTGTGTCAGCTAGACTCAGAAGGATTTTAAACTATTGGGGGAAAAAATCTATTACATAAGTACATTCCTAGAGAAAATGATCCTGGAGTTGTTGATATGGAGTTCCCTGGATTGTTAGCGTCACCACCCATTCGATATAAATAATTTTCAAAGTTAAAGGCATCATGGCCTGTGTGCCCAGCTGGTGATTTGGATATATAGAGTTGACTTTGCTACTTTCTTGCTGTGTGACCTCTAGCACATCCCCCAACTTTTGTGGGCAAAATAATCTCTCTCACTTGTGTCTCTGGATGGAGAACTTGTAAGGAAGTAGGCCCAGAATTAAAATTTTTCCAGATATGAAAGACCTAAACATAAACTTGGAATTGCCAAATCATTACTTTCTTTTTACATTTTTAAAAATATTTTTTATTTATTTTTGAGTGTCAGAGTGTGAGCAGGGGAGAGTCCAAGAGAGAAGGAGACACATAATCCAAAGCAGGCTCCAGGCTCTGAGCTGTCAGCACAGAGCCCTATATGGGGCTTGAACCCATGAATCGTGAAATCATGACCTGAGCCAAAGCCGGACGCTTAACCAACTGAGCCACCCAGGTGCCCCACCAAATCATTACTTTTGTTAGGTGTGGACCATAAAATAATAATTCTCCTCTAATACTATCATTTCATAAAAGATCACTTGAACATTTAAAACAAGCACATGGGCACCTGGGTGGCTCAGTTGGTTGAGTGTCTGTACTCCGGGTTGCAGCTCAGGTCATGGTCCCAGAGCCGTGGGATCAAGCTCCACATCAGGTTCTATGCTGAGTGTGGAATCTGCTTGAGATTCTCTCTCTTCCTCTGCCCCTCTCCTCCAGTCAGGCTCTTTCTCTAAAATAAAATATAAAAAGTTGGACTTTCCCATTCATTAAAAAGAAAGAAATAGCTGACAACATTGAACTGATGCATCTCCATTGAACATTTTTGGAAATATCTAGCCCAGAGTTGAGATTCAATAATGGAATAAAAAGTACATTTCTAGTGTCCAGGGCATTTGGGGACTTTTTTTTTTTTTTTTTTAATCCCTGCCATTGCAGGAAATCTGGTTTCACCAGGTATGTATGTTTATAAACAATTCTCAGTGTTCACTCAGTTTCACCTAGGCATGGTCTGTGTGCCTCATTGGAAGACAGGAATCAAAATCCACGTTATCACTACCAGGTTCTTGCCGCTTTTCTCCCCAGGACAGGAAGAAAGATGACTCAGCAGCTTGTGGGTTTGGCCAGCTTAGATTGGGGCTTCTCTCTACTTGCTACCCCATCCGACTTCCTCCAGTGGTTGTACTTCTGGGGCTGGGCTCCTAAAGGAGAGAGCAAGGATGGTATCCGAGAGGGATTCCATGCCTTGGAGGAAAGTTCACTGTGCATGGACGGCACAGCCTGAGGAATGGTGAGCTAAATGTAATCTGTGCACCAGCATGCCTTGTAAGCACTTTGTCAGGGTTGCAGAAGTCCTAGCAATGTCAGAATGAACCCAATCCCCTTTGAAGTGGCCACACTGATGAGTCTGAATACCTTGTTGGTGAACAAAAAGCAAAGGAGGCTGTAGTGGAGGCGACTTGGGATTTGTACAGGTCTGAAGTCAGCCCGATGCCCAGTTTCTTCTGCTTGGGCAGGTCCTAGAGGGTGGACTGCGCATGCACTGGCCATGAATGAAACGTGTGCACTGTGTTTCGATGCTTACATATTTTCCCATGTTGCTTAGTGGACTAGTGCTCTGGAAAATCAGAGGGAATGATTTCACTTTCTACTCTACTGTAGACTGGATTTTTCTCAAGTTTCTTTGCCATCTCTGCACCAGATGGGAGAATATTGCTATCAACTAAAGTTGAGAAGATTGTAAACCTATGACCAGTACATGGCACCAGGCCTTCGTGTGATGTTATATCTCACCTTACCAGATTTTTGGTGGTGTTTTTCTGCAACCTTTGGACAGAATGAAGACATTTTCTCATTTCTTCATTTGAATCCTATTAATTTGTAGCTGATGTTTGAACTAGTTTGGAGTAAGGCTCTTGAATGTAATTGGGAAGGTAATGTTAAGTGAGAGGAAGGGCAAAATCTATAGCAATTTCATTGTAAATCACTGCCTTGACTCATGAGGCAGCTACAGGTTCTAAACAATGCCAGAGATAATCGAGATTTATTACAACAAATTAAAGGCTAATCAGAGTGTGTCCTGAGATAAACAACATAGTAAAACAAACATAAATGACAGTAAGGGAAAGCACGAGTTGATAAAAGACTCATGAGTGTGGGCGCTAGTAGAAAACCAAAGTCTGTTCATGGCTCACTTACTTTGTATATTTCTGTCCTGTTCCATGTGTAGATGGGAGATGATTGGAAATAATGCTTAAACACACTCATTTGTTTAACAAGCGCTCTGTATTTTGTGTGGGTGCGGCACAATGATAGATACACCGTGAGGTAGAGCAGACGAGTGAGCCATAGCCTCTTCACGCTAGGAGTTCCTGGTCTGACATATCCTTGGGAGGATGTAAATAATAATGAAGGTATATGATTAGGAACCTGATAGAATGGGGGGTACCTGAGTTGCTCAGTCTGTTAAGCTTCTGACTCTTGATTTTGGCTCAGGTCATGATCTCTGGGTCATGGAGTTGAGCCCTGAGTCAGTCTCTGCACTGAGCGCGGAGGCTGCTTAAAATTCTCTCTCACCCTCTGCTACCCCCCCGCCCCCTCCCCCAGCCCCGATTCATGCACATTCTGTCTATAATAAAAACAAAACAAACAAAAAATAACAAAAGAAGACTCAGAACCAAAAAACAAATAGATAGACTAAAGCCTTGCTGTGGGCCTGGGAGATGGCTCACTGGCTGCCCTGACAGGGCTGGCCACTTACAGAGGCCATGTGAGCTTGAGTCCTAGGGCGGGCCTGCATTTGGGGAGGCTGGCAGGGGGAGGGGAGGGGGGATGTCTGCGAGAGATGGAATTGATGCTGTTGAAGGAATGAGGAGGATGTGAGTAGATCCATGCTGGTGTCTTTGTTAGGTGGTGGCAGATGGTTCTAGAAAGTAAATAGGGGCTAGACAGAGTAGTAAATGCTGCGCATGGATGCTCTACACAAGCAGTGTTCATTTCCGAATGGGGAGAAACATAAAATGTTCTTCATTCTCTAGACCTTGTAATTAAACTAAGTGAACCTAAAGTTAGTTTTTTAGCATTAATATAAAACAACACAAAACAAACTAAACTCTTGGGATTTTATAACTCATTTTAATTCTGATAGTTTTTTTATTCCGTAAGGGTTCCAGGGCTGGGCAGTTGTGCAATAATTAGGGCCTGAGGGCTCTCTCTGCCCTGATTTATGCATCAGGTCAACCTCTTCTGTTATTTTTTTCCACTAAAGGCTATACTGAATTACTACTACTTTTTAGTGGAGGAGTTTTACTGTGAGTGTTATCAATTAAGAAAATCCATCTCCTGACTACTATCTTCTGAGTCAGTAATAAAGATGTTATAAGATTTGGGGGGAAATATGGTCTCATTGCCTGGAAGGTAGAAATATCGTGCTAAGTAAAAATCAATAAACTCCTGTTAAAACAATAAAGAGAGCAAAAATAATCTTGAAACTTGTTGACCCTTTTCTTAGTCTAGATAGTAAACCTAACCCAATTTAGCCTTTACGTGTCCTATTCATTTTGATGGCTTTCCACTTTAGTGTTTTGACCTCCTTTTAGCCTGTGGTATTGTGAAGTCTCCGATCATCTCCACACTTTGCTCTGCTGAGCCCTAGTGCATCTGTGGAGCCTCTCCGGGGACAGGTGACATAAACAGGGGGAATAGGCAGGCTCCGCCACCCCCTTCCCCCAGACCACTGGTACCCTTTCCCCGGGGCAGCCCTGCTTTCAACTGGTTTGTTCACACTCCTGCTTCAGCTCTTACCTGAACAAACCTGACTTCACAGAGTTTGAAAACCTTTGGTCCAACCCAGAGACCCCAAAAGCATTATTTTGGGATGCACCAACCAGATTTCTGGACTAATGAATAGATGGTCCCAGATAACACCATTTCTGGATTCTTCTTGTCACGGAGGGTGCATACTGAGTACATCTGTAAGAATAGGCATGTTGTAAAGACACGCAATCAATCAGCTTGTAGGCAGGGGGATTTTATTTTTTAAAAGTAGACATTCAAATTGGCATATCTTAGAAAACCTTGACCTTTAGCTTCTTTTCCTTAGTCTCTGCCATGTCTTCTTTATTTTGTGGAGCCTTCTTGGTTGGAGAGGAATAAAATATAAATGTTTTAAAGGAAACCTAGCTTTTACTCACTTCTACCCATAACCCACCTGCTGAGGTGCTGTTGATTGTTAATATTTTTTCCTAGAGAATAATAATTTGCTACAGAAGGGTGACAATGTTTATCTTTGAATGCACCAAAGGCTTAGTTGTTACCTGTAGTATCTTCCTTTTCCTTCCTTTGCTATGGATCTGGGCAGAATTTCCATTTTAATAGCTTAATTAGGTAAATGTGACCTCAGTAGGTTCCCTTTTGAAAAGGTTGAGTCTAAGGTTCCTTTAATTGCCTGTCTGCCTCAATTCTGAGTTCTTCTAAGAGGATTTACTTATTCAAGAGTTTTGAATAATATTCAGGATACAAAGTTTGATTAGCTCAGAAGAAATAAAATTTCTAATTTTATCTGTAAAATGAAGTTTTGCTCTGGGTCTCTCCTCTCCATATTCCACAAACATACACACACACACAGATGCCTGATCTACCAACACCTATGTTAGCTCACTGAGGAGAGTGAGCAGAGTAATTTGGAGCAGTGCTATATGTTGGAGCAACATAGGAGCCCTTACTTTCCTGCAATCACAGCCCCTGGAATCCAAGATTAACGTAGATCGAGACAGTCCCAGTTTGAGGAATGGGGCACCGTGATGAAGCACTTGCCATGAGGTCAAGCAATGTTCTTGAGCTCAGCTTGACTCAGAGAGAAACCTTCACAGTGATTTTATAGGTTCAGGATGACAATCAAGCTTTCACATTGTTCTCTTCCAGGCTCACCCAGAATGCTTGATAAAAGGGATGTGGAGAAGGGGACATTATTAGGACAGTTGGCAGCCTGGGTCCTTAGTCTCCAGGATGTTTTTTCCCGTCTTCTTGTCAGCTCTTGACACTTTGTGGTTTTCAAGCGTCCACTCCTAAATACTGAAGAAACCAGGATTTCCTTCGGTATCCCATATCAACCTCAAAAGTCCCCCATTTATAACCCGAACAGGAGGCAGCGGGCATTCTTCACCTGTTTCAAGAGCTTTCTTGTGCACGCAGGCCTGGGTCTCATGCAGGCAGAAAGGAAAGGAAGAAGTCTTTTGACCTTGGTGTCAAAGTCTGGGCCTTCTGAACCATCCTCTGAAGGCCTCCTGACCAGATCACAGAATGGTGGCAGATTTGACTCTGCTATCTGAGTTCATATCCAAGTCATCTTTAATATTCTGTCTTGATAGGGTAATTATATCCTCGCTCACTGGTACAGATGGCTGTGGTACAGTGATTTCACAGAAAGTAAATAGAATGCTAATTTGTTGAATGTAACCTATTTGAAAGTAAATAATCTTGCTGAGTCTCATGTGATGTCTTTTCTTGCGTCTTATAAAGAAAATTAAAACAGACAAACAAAATCCTAGTCACTTACCAGATTAATTTAGGCCTCGGTGATACTTTGTAAAAATTACAAAGATGCAAATAAGGGTCTGTTCTTTTTTTTTTTTTCCCCCTCTCTTTCGGAGCTAAATGTTGGCTTAGATACAAGACTCCCTATTAAGTGGTCTAGATGAGAATGGCCTTTATTGGTTAATACTTTTATTTGGGGCAAAGTTTTTAATTTGTACTGAACTGTAATGAATGACCTGTCCTGGTTGAAACCTGGGAGAATTGGTCATTTTTATTTTAGATTCTCAACAATTTACATGAGTTTAAGACCCTACATGAATCTAGATTAGGTTGTGTGTTTGGAGATGCCAAAACATAGCCTAAGGAAAGGCTAGGCAAGTCATCTGTTGAAATGGGTACTTATCCATCCATTCACTTACATGTTTATCTTTTTATTGAGGTACTGCTGTGTTCCAGGCTCTGTGCTCACCTTTGATTCCACAACTGAGTTCCTGCCCTGCTTTGTAGGTCTTGGATCCCGGCTGCACTGTTTGAGCTCCTATTTGTGCCTTCCAAACGTGTCCCCTGGCTTTGTTGTCCTTGCCATGGCTTGGACATTGCTCATTTCATAATGAGGATGGTGTTAGAGTAGGTTCTTCTAATCTGTTGGAGGTTTAAA
>NC_043703.1:101626493-101698960 GCF_006229205.1 Suricata suricatta
ATTGGAAGACAGGTTCCAGGCTCTGAGCTGGCAACATAGAGCCTGACATGGGGCTCGAACTCACAAACTGTGAGACCATGACCTGAGCTGAAGTCAGATGCTTAACCGACTGAGTTACCCAGGTGTCCCAAGTCTCTGATTTTTCTTAATAAATGGAAGGGTCTCCTGACATTGGCCCTCTGCTCCCACATGGCAGCAGTCAGTGGGAATAGAGTGGTGGCTACTTTTCTCTTGAGATGTTCTAGTTTTCCATTGCTGTGTGACAAACCATCTTGGCACTTAGTACTGTAAAATCGCAACCCTTTTGCTGTGCTCAGGAATCTGTGAGTTGGAAATTTGGACAAAGCATAATGAGGATGGCTTGTTTCTACCCCACAGTGGCTGGAAAAACCCTCTGAAGGAGTAGTAATTTACATATGTGCCTGGGCCTGGCCAGGACGGCTTGAGGCTTCTTGGGAATCCCCCGACAGGTCTGCAGCTTCCGGGCCTTCCATGTGTTCTTCATATGTGCATCCCGCAGCATGGCAGCCTTGGAGTAGTCAGTCTGCCTGGATGGTGACTTGGTGACCCACGATCAGGTGTTCTAGCCGGACAAGGCAGAAGCCACCCGGCCTCTTAGGACCTAGCCTCCGAGATCATACTGCATCATTTGTCTTGTATTCTATCTGGTTTCAGCAATCTCAGGCCCAACGAGGTGTAAGGAGAAGGACGAGAGGCTCCACCTTTTGATGGGCTGATTGTACAAAGCATTGGCAACCATGTTTTCAGATCAACAAAGCCAGAAAATCTACACCACCTCCCATTACACTGCATCTAGGCTGTTTTACTGATTTCTTTTTTTAAATGTTTTATTTATTTTTGAGAGAGAGGGGAGAAAAAGTGAGTGGGGGAGGGGAAGAGAGAAGAGGGCAAAGAATACAGAGCAGGCAGATAGCCCCATGTGGGGCTTGAACTCATGAACCATGAGATCATGACTCAAGCCAAAGTCGGATGCTCAACCGACCAAGCCACCCAGGTGCCCCTTTACTGATTTCTATTATCAGATTGTCCCCGCAGGAATTTGCATCAGGGATTACTTCTCTTCCTTGGTACTTTGAAATTTAGATGAACTCTAACTAAAATTAGAATTTAGAGTTCATCTTCTGTCAACATTTATAATGATAAATCCAAGTGTTCCCTTTAGGGGAAAGAGTAGAAAGCAATGTGGGCTCACACTGCAGACTTGTCTTGGGAAGTGGCGTATGAATTTTCGGTGGCCGGAGAAGATCCACTGAGGTATGGCTCACGCTCATGTTGGCCATGTTCTGTGTTTGCACTTGCAGAAAGGGACTATCTTCCTCAAGTAGTCGCTACCTTATTTCTTTACCTTGAATATGTGCATTTCCTTATTCTGGAGACAGTGGCCAAGCCATTAGTTTACTTTCTTAGTTATTTAAAAAATATCCTGTGGGTATTATCACTATTATAACAAAATCGTACTCAGGAGTGCTACAGTACCAGGAGTCTTAGAATTAAAGCAACCACAGTTTGGGGCACCTGGGTGGCTCAGTTGGTTAAGCCTCCGTCTTCAGCTCAGGTCATGATCTCACGTTTGTGGGTTCGAGCCCCGCATCAGGCTCTGTGCTGACAGCTCAGAGCCTGGAGCCTGCTTCTGATTGTGTCTCCCTCTCTCTCTTCCCCTCCCACTCATGCTGTGTCTCTCTCTGTCTCAAAAATAAATAAAACATTAAAAAAATAAAGCAACCACAGTTTTAAAAGACACATAGAGGGTGCCTGGGTGGCTCAGTTAGTTAAGTGTTTGACTCTTGATTTCGAGTCAGGTCATGACCTCATGGTTCCTGAGTTCGAGCCCCATGTAGGGCTCTATGTTGACATAATTGGGATTCTCTGTCTCCTCACTTTCTGTCCCTCTCTGCTTGTGCACATGTCCCTAACTCTAAATAAATAAATCAATCAATAAGTAAATAAACAAACATTAAACAAATTAAAAAGACACTTAAGGAAAAGTCTCTAAAATCACTTTTCATTTTCACCCAACGCTGTCCTTCCAGTGATGCTGTCACAGTTGTCCTGGTTGGGATGGATACTGGGTGTCCTCTCAGTCTCCTCCTTGCCCATCATCCTAGACTGCCAATAAATTTGGCAGTTTATTCTCCTAAATATTCTTCTACCTGTTCTCGTCCATCATCACTCTCTTAGCTCAGAGCCACATAATCGGGACTTCTGGTCCCACCTCCCTAGATGTTCTGCTTCTCTGTAATCTCTCCCCATTCCGTATTGTTCTGTATCTTAAAAGTGATCTTCCCTAAACCTCCATCAGGTCATTAGTTTGCTAGCAAACTGACAGAGGCATCACTAGGCCCACCTGATCTGGACTCAGCTTAGCTCTCAGACCTCATTTCCAAACTGCTCCTCCCCACTCCAGTCATGACTAGCCACTTGTTTCCAGCACTCTCTGGATACTCCTGGCTAAACCCTAGACTGGAAGCCTCTGCTGGCATCTGTCTCTTCCATTCTGTGCCAAATGCTCCATATGCGGGTTGGGTTTCTGTAGCATCCCCGAGCTGTTATCCGTGGTCATAATTATTTTCCACCTGTCCTTCCAATTCTCATTCAGATTTCTTGATGGAAGATACTGTCTCTGGTCTCTAAGTACCCATGCTGGGCATCGGTAGGACCTTTGGTAAATGTTGATGGGATGGCTGGCTCACTGACCTACCGGTGATTCCATGCCACAGTTATTCTTGCAGAGTGGCAGTCAATTTATAAGGGGAGAGAGGACCCTATTCTAGCTTTGTGTTTGACAGGGAGGAGGAATCCTTCTCTGTGCCGTTCACACCGACAGGGAACCTGTTCATGTATTTGGGAGGAGAACAATGAAGAGCTTCTAAATATGTATCTTGATGATACATTTGTGTATATTACATGTAGAAAGTGGTAAATCTAGGCCTCCCTGGTAAATGTCCGGAAGACCCTTCCTTTGTGTGCACCTGCAAGTTTCTCAGTGCCCTCAGCGTGCAGCTCGAATTTCCACCAGAAATTCTATCAGGATCATCCTGTATAGTAGGTGGGCATGGATTTGGAAACCGGGCGCACTCTGCAAATTTTGGTTCTAGTTTCTTCCTAAGGTACATGCTCTTGGGACAGCTTACTTCGTTTCTCAGAGCCTCCCTTATAACCTATAGGTAGCAGAAGGGAAGGAGAGGAGAAGGCCTCTCAACTGACTTTACAGTCATGGTTAAGTCTCTCCTTTAAAAAAAAAAAAAAAGCTCTACCCTTTTATCAGCTGACAACTTTCAAATGAATCCCCTTGGTCACAATTGTCTATAAAAGAAGAAATGAGCGCTTGAATGTGCTGAGTGTGTCCAGATTTTCCCTTTCAAGCTCACTGCTTAGTCTGGGCCCCTGTTGTCTGCTATTAGGGTATTAGGTCAATATTTCACATTTACTTGTATTTCGTTCCCACCTTTTGGGGATAGAAGCTCAGCAGGCTTGGGTAACAAGACAGTACGGTGACAGCTGGGACCCACAGTTTTGTTTTATGAAGAGTTTAGATTTGGCGGTGATTGGCAGAAGCTAAAATTACTTAGCTTTCAAACAAAAGTTCTTCTAGGAACTGCCTTTTTCTAGGAGATTGGAGGAAGAGGGGAGATAGATGACTTTTGTCTGAATACTCTAGGATCTAGGCCAAACAGGGATTGAGCTGCCTCTTAAAATTTTTATTATTATGTTCTCTAGGAACCTCTTGAAAAGAGACTAATGCACTTTTAATGACTGGATATTAAAGAGTATTTATATCAAGTATAAAAAAGATGCTGTGGAAGCAATATCTTTTTCTTTCTTGCCTCAACTCAGACATAGAAGGAGCAAAGTCTAATAACTGAAAATAGAAAACCCAAAAACTGTGTGTCTTGATCATGTATGACCCAGTTTGTGTAAGGCAACCTTTGTTTTGAATCGGAGTTTTGGCAAGGAGGATACATGATCCGCTGAAGTGTGTCATGGGCAGGGGCTGGGCGGGGGTGTGGTAAGGGAAGGTGAACATGTAGCACCAGGTGTGTCCAATAAAGTTGGATAGGCATTGGGAACTGGGCTTGACTGATGGTATGTGGTGATCTCGAACATTCTCCTAGGACAGTACTACATAGTTCAGCAAAGTGCCCTATGAAAAGGTTAACATTAATGTATATATCACATAGTAAGAGTAAGGCTCTGAGATCAAACCGAATTTTCAGTCTTGGCTTCTCCACTTGCTACTTATGTGGCCTTTGACAAATTAAATATCCTCTTTGGGTCTGAGGTTTTTTTTGGCGGGGGGAAGGGGGGGGCCTCAGTTTTCTTATCTATGGGAAGAGGGTAGTAAAAACTTCCACTTTATAGGGATGTTACGAATGTTAAAAGTCCACGTGTGTAAAACACTTAGATTGATATCTGCCATTGGTAAGTGTAGGACAGATGTCTGTGATAAATTATTAGGATTTCCCAGTGACAGCCACGCTACTTGGAAACTGTAGGTGAAAATCAATATAGCAAAGGTGAAAGCCTTTATTTGGATGCTAATTACCCAGTGGGCAAACTTTCTAGTTGCTAGCCAAATTCCTGTATTATTCCCTAGGTGATAGCTAGTATCATTACTGACCCAAAGATGGCACGATTAAAAAAAAAAAACAAAACAGGAAAGGAAGAGTTTGTGTAAATCATAGTTAACCATTGAATTTATTTGTGGGTCAAAGGCAGACCTGAATTCAAATTCAAACCGTCTGAGCCTTGAGTCTGGACTTCTACCCTCATCAAAGTGAAAAGTGGTACACCTGCTTCTTCCTCCACAAGAATAATGACTTCATTATTTTTGCAATAGTGGCACATTATCATGATACAAAATTTATTGGGCAATTCAGAAAATTAGAAAGAATAAAGAAAATAAAAGCCAAAACTGTATTATCCAGAAATAAACACCATTCACTTTTGTGAAGTTTCTATATCTCTCCCCATGCACAATATATATGAAAGGCAGATGGACAGAAATTGTTGTACAAGTGGAGATAAATCTACCTCCCCACCTTTTGAAAGGATTGCTATGAAGAAATCCTAACTTTATTCCTCCCCATAAAAGTGATTTGCTTTTTTGCCTCAAAAATTTTCCAGTGAACTTCCCCTGGTTGTGTCTTGGTATTGATGCTTCAAAAGTTTTTCCTGGGATGGAGAGGGGCTCTTGATGTGGCCACTTTTTTAATTTCAGGAAATTATCTTTTATTATATCTTTAAAACATTTAGCCTTCTTATTATAATGTAACAGAGGAAATGGAATTAAACTACAAGGCACAGTCCTAAAAATTCAAGTAACCACCACCTGGTCGAAGACACAAATCATTTCTGCCTCCCCAGAGGCCACTTCCTACCCCTTCCCCATCCCAGCCCCCCCTTCCCCTGGGGGTGCCCAGGTCCTTGCTGAGAGGTCGCACCCCCTCATTTTCTTGATAGTCTGTACCAATTCAGGACTTGAATGCTGGTGATAAGTTTAGCCTACTTGAGCTCATACTGTTTGTATGCTTTAATTGCAAATGATGTTGAACATCTTTTGTGTGTTGGCCACTTGAAAATCTTCTCTGGTGAGATGTCTGTTCAGATCTTTAACCCATTTTAAACTGAGCTGTTTGTCTTATTGTTGAATTTATAAGAGTTCTTGGTATATTTTGGGTACAATTCATTTACCAATAGGTGTTTTGCAAATACTATCTCCAAGTCTGTGGCTTGTCTTTTCATTTGCTTAAATGTCTTATGCAGATCGAGTGTGTTAGTTTTAATGAATTCTAACTTAGCATGTCTTCTTTCATGGATTTTGCTTTTGGCGGTACCTTTAAAAATTCATGGTCAAATCCAAGGTCACCTAGTTTCTCTTATGTTATTTTTTAGGGTTTTTTTATTTTTATATTTTATATTTAGATACATGATTCATTTTAAAGGTGTAAGGTTAATGTCCTTTTTTTTCTTTTTTGCATGTGGACACCACCATTTGTTGGTAATTTAATTACCTTTGCTTCTTGCCAAAGATCATATTTATATATTTCTGTTCTCTCCATTCTATCACATTGATATATTTGTCTGTCCTTGTGCTGATTCCATACTGTGTTAATTACTGTAGCTTTGTAATTATAGAAATTGGGTTTTGTGAGTCCCTAAAGTTTGTTGTTCAGTGTTGTGTTGGCTCCCCTGACATTTTCACACAAACTTAAGTTATTTGTTGATGATATCCACAAAAGAGTTTATTGGGCTTTTGATTGAGGTGCCCTTGAACTCTGTAGATCAGCTTGGGAAGAATTGATTTCTAAACAAAATTAAGTTTTGTAAACCTATAGGCACAGAATATCTCCATTATTGTAAATAATAGTGTTTAAATTTCAAATTACAGTTGTCCATTTTTGGCATATAGGGAAGCAATGGACTTTTAGGTATTAACTTTGTATTTTTGCTCTGCTGACTTCTTAATTCTAGAAGGGTTTTTTTCCCCCCTCCACTTTTGTATGTTTTATAGAGACAATCATGTCCTCTATGAGCAAAGATAGTGTTATTCCTTTCCAATTTGTACTTTTTATTTCATTATTGTTCTCAATAGGATGTCCAGTGTGATGTTGCCTAGGCTTGGGGAGACGGGACATTCTTGCCTTGCTGGCCTGTAGCGGCAAAGGATCCACTATGATATTAGCTGTAGGCTTCTTGTAGATGTGTGTTTTTATCAAGTTGAAGTTCCCCTCTTTGTTCAGAGATTGTTAACGAAGTTCTTATCAAGTTTGTTAAGAGTTCTTTTCAAGAATGGGTGTTGGGTTAAGTTTAAATGCTTTTTCTATGCTGATATGACCATTTGATTTTCCTTTTTTCAGTATGTATATTTGAACTTGCTCACCTTTTTTTTAAAAAACTGAATCTTGTTTTAAGACTCGCCAATCTCGTATAGGTAGCTACAATTTATATATTTTTAAAATTTTATAATGGGGTTGGTAAACTCTGGTCCACAGGCAGTATCTAGCCCACTGCTGAGTTTTATATGATTTGCAAGCTGAGAATGGTTTTTTAAGTGTTTGAAAAGATCTAAAGAAAAATTTGTTGACATAAAAATTATGATGTTCAGATTTCATTGACCATAAGCAAAGTTGAATTAGAGCACAGCCGTGCTAATTTGTTTATGCAGTGTCTGTGGCTGCCTTTGTGCCCTTGCCGGAGCTGAGTGGTGCTGAGAGAGATCCTCGGCTCTCCAAGTGGAAAGTACTTACCATCTAGCACTTTACAGGAGACGTTTGCTGACCCCCGCAATGTAGTAGTCCACTGCATGAATGTTCCACAAAATGTGTACCCATTGGACTGTTGGGCTTAATGATGTTACTGGTTTTATTACTTATAAAAAAAGCTGCCATGAACATTTGATGCATGTATACACACGCATGCAAGCGTGTGGGCCATTGTCGGGGGTGTACTTTGGAGTGGCGTTGCCGAGTCCTGGATTGTGTCCGTCTTCAGCTGTAGGAGGTGATGAGAGAGTGGATTTTGTGGTTAGGCTCTCATGTCACCAGCAGGGGTGGAAACTCCCATCACTCCATATGCTTGCCAATAACCACTATTTGTAGGATTTAACATTTTTGTCAGTGTGATAGATGTGACCTAGTATTTCATTTAGGTGTTGATTTGTTCTTTCTTGACCACCAGTGGGACCTATTTTGGATTATGTTTCCACATTCTTTACTTCCAGAATGTAACACAAGGGCAAGGGGAATGTGCACTGAGATAATCCGTGTTAATCTGGGACAATCTGATGTTTCCATTTCAGTTTTTGTTTAAAAAAGTCCTCTTGCTAAATGGGTTACTGCCTTTGCCATGTAGGTTTGTCCTCCCTTAGAATTACCCTTGACAGGTGATGGGGCTCACAGCAAGGACCCTGAAGTTAGAGACGGTCACACCTTCTCTCCTGCTGACTGGCTCCTTCCTATAAGTGTAGGTCATGGGTAACACCAATGCAGGTGTAAAGAGGGTTTGTGTGAGCTGTGTCTCCTGTGATGATGTGTGGCACATTCTGCGGCATCTCCTGTGTCTTTATTGCCTGCGGATATGTCCCCACAACCACCGCCTGCAGACCAACCCCTCTCCATCAAGTTGTCCTAATCCTTGGATGGGCCTCTCCTGAGGCCAATGTGACTTGAGCTTTTAGGGAAGCCTGTTTGTTCTAACGGACGAGGAGTGATATGACGTTGTTGAGATGTGCTTTGTAGTTTGCCTTTCGCAGTTGCCACTGTGTCCTTGTTCCAAAGAAGTTTCTTCTATATTTAAACTTTTTGGTGGTTTTTGAAGGAGATGAATTCCTTTGCTTAGCCATTTTCCATGGGAAGTCATGACATTTTTTTGATGCTATAAAAATACATGAATGTTTGGTGTTAGAAGCTAAAATAAGTGGATAATTTGCTTTTTTATCTACATGTGATGACACCAGTTAAAGAGAGCTAGCATTTGTAAGGTGTTTTCTTCCCCAAATTATAAACATCAAGAACGGAAGGAAAGAAGATTTTTCTATATGGAGTAAAAACCAAATGCTCAAAATAATGATGTTCTTTCTAAAAGCTTAATGTAGGGTATCTTAATTATCCAAGGATTAAAGCATACAATGTACAATTATGATATTGTACATGAAAATCATGGCAAACATCCTAATATACATCTTTGAACGTGATTTGCCAATGTTTTTTTGTTAGTCATCATTATCTCTCTCTTAATTAGGTTTGCCTCATTATTGGTTTCTTAAAATATGTGCATATTTTAAGGATCATAGGGAAGTCAATTTATGGAAAAGCATCATTAAATTTGTTTTACAGGCTCTGAGTTGTTCCTGCTGAGGTTCGGGGACATATGGCATCATGTCTGATACAACATCTTGTGTGAAAAATCTGGCTCAGAAACCAAAACAAAAGCAACAAAAAATAAGAATAAACTTCAGCAATGTAAAGTTTTCCCCGGTCAAAATGCTTTTAAGTAATTTCAGCAAATATACCTTTGTACATTGGGACTGTGGATATCATGCTTTGCATCTATATGTGAGGAAGAAGAGTTGAAAAACCAACTTGAAAATGGGAACACTAGTCTTAATATAGTAATCAAAAATATTTAAAACCAAAACTATACTTGTTAAAGAAGTGTGGGGGTGCCTGGGTGCCTCAGTCGGTTAGGCGTCCAGCTTCGGCTCGGGTCATGGTCTTGCAGTTTGTGGGTTCGAGCCCCCGTATCGGGCTTTGTGCTGACAGCTAGCTCAGAGCCTGGAGCCTGTCTTCAGATTCTGTGCCTCCTTCTCTCTCTGATCCTCCCCTGTTCCCACTGTCTCTATATGTCTCTCAAAAATAAATAAAACATTTTTAAAAATTTATAGTATAGCCAAGTTTAAGAACCATTAGTAAGAGATATTTTTTAAAAAAGTGTGAAGTCATTCCCTACTTATTTAAAAATCAAGAGCAGCAATAGAGAAACATCTTGGGAAATTCTATAATAGAAGAAAATGAAAACCCCATCTGGTACCACTAGAGATTACTGTTAATACTACATTGTATCAGTTCCATTTCTGTGTACCTGTCTTTTAGCCAAAAACAAGATCATCTCTTGTATGCCATTTTATAATCTTTTCCCCCTATTTAATAATTACCAGCTTTTCATGTCAATGAATTTATGTCTTGCATATTACCCGGTTCGCATTCAAATGAACAATTCCTTCAAATGTCCTCGTGAGCTGCTTTGTCCAGTAAGGATTGTGTCTCAGTCCTCTGCGTGTGGTTGCCATGTCCCTTAAGTTCCTTTCATCCAGCACAGTCCCCACCTTTTTTCTTATGACTGATTTGTTGAAGCTTGACGAGTTGTTTTGTACCCAGTGGTATTTAATGTGACATTTAAAAAAATTGTATTTGACTTCTTGAACCATTCAGTTCACTTCTTTTTTTTTTTTTTTTTTTAATTTTTTCCCAACATTTATTTTTGAGAGATGGAGACAGAGTGCCAACAGGGAAAGGGCAGAGAGGGAAGGAGACCCAGAATTGGAAAGAGGCTCCAGGCTCTGAGCTGTCAGCACAGAGCTCGATGCGGGACTCAAACTCATGAATGATGACATCATCAACTGAGCCAAAGTCAAACGCTTAACTGACTGAGCCACCAAGGGGCCCCCATTCAGTTCACATCTTACAAGGTTTAGGGAGGACCAGAAATAAGAGAAGGAAGACCTAAATGTGTCACTGAACTGAGAAAATCCTTCTCTCTGCAAAGGTAGGCTAGTTACTATTTACGTGTCTGGCTGGTGAGATGTCGTCTCCCATGTTGTGAGGCATGGAATTCACCCGGCACTCCCTTTATTTCTTACTATATTAACAAGGCCGATTGTGAGCATCAATTTACTGAGAGGTTGGTAGCAATGCAGGGTGCCTTTGTTGGATTTTCTTTAGACTGTTGTTTGCCGTCATGCTCACTTTGTGCGTATCTACACGTGCGTGCATGTGTGCACACACGGATACATCCCCCGCCCCCGGGCCATGAGGCCTGCTGCTAAAAGCAGTGGAACGGAGTGCCACAGTGTTCCAGGCCCTGTTAGATGTTCTGTGAGAGAAAGATGAGTAACACAAAGATGAATAATAGACTCCTCTCTCAGGGATCTCGATGGAATCATGGAGAAAAGATCTGCCAGAAATATGAAGAAATAATGTTAGAGGATACTCTTGGCTCAGTATAAAAAAAGATGATTTGACCTTATATTTAAAATCCTCTTGGTGCACCTGGGTGGCTGAGTCAGTTATGTGCTCAGCTCTGGATTTTAGCTCAGGTCATGATCTCATGGTTCATGGGATCGAGCCCTGCATTGGGCTCTGTGCTGACTGACAGCACAGAACCTGCTTGGGATTCTTTTTCTTTGACTCTCTGCCCTGTGCATGTGCTCTCTTGCTCGCTTGCTCGCTCGCTCTCTTAAAATAAATAAACTTAAAAAAAATCCACTCTATTGAGGTATCATTTATGTACAATAAAGTATATTTTAATCTTATTTTGTGATCACCTCCGGCTTCATCCTGCTATGCTTGTGAAGCCTAACACACATTCCACCTTCTCCCTGCCCTTCCGACTATTTAGGATGTTGTGTGCATTTGCTGCTTTCCTTTGTCTGGAATGCCCTCCGCTCCATTTGCTTCTCAAGATTCACTCCTCATCCTCACCCCGCACTGCTGGCTGTTCACCCCCCTCTGTGCTCTGAGGCCTCTGTGTAAACACCTTTGACCACACCGAGTGTCAGCATGACCAGGCTGCCCTGCTACTCCCACAGCTTGTGACCTTTCCTTTTGCCCTTTTGTTAGCAAGCTTTTTTTTTCCTTTTCCTTTCTCTATTTCATCCATTTATTAAATATTTTTCCAATATCCATTATAGAGCAGGCTTCATGCTAGATCCTGGGGTAGATACAACTTAGACTAAGACTTTGTCCCTTTCTTCATGGGACTGAAGTACAGTAGAGGTGACAGAAACAATACAGTGTGATTGATGTCATGGAAATACTGTGATCCATGGTAGCAAGGAGTACAGAGCCATGATCATGGGGGGGATGAAAGAGCACTTCATTGAAGTTAATTCCAAAGGGTTAAAGATTCTGGGATTTGCTACAACACGAAGAAGAAGGCCATTTGGCACAGCACGATGTATGTGCGAAAGCGTGGTGTTCTGGAATCGCGACACACAGTGAATTCTGGCATGTTGTGTTCTTGGAAGATTCTCTCATGCATGTGCATATATTTGCCAATGTAGATACAAATATTCCCTTCTATAGTCCCTTTTAATCCCTTCTTAAATTTAATCTTAAACTCCATTCCCCATCATTACATTCTTCACTTAAAAGGCAGGTAAATCAAGTAACCTCCCTGTGCTGAATAAACATTCTAGAAGTCTTTTTTTCTATCAGTGAAGCCAAGTTTGTATAATCTATAAACACATAACACAGACATATCTGAGAATAAAATGTGGTTAGTCTGTAAGCTATCACCAAACTTTTGGGAATAGTGTACCTTTTAATAATGATTCTGAAGAAAGAGAAATATATTTCCAAAGAAAAAGCTAAGACAACAAAACCACACAGAGTGATGCTTTGTTTTCCAGAAATTCATCATTTACTATTCCTCTCATTGCAGACAGTTTAGCAGGTCAGACATTTCTGAGAAGGCAGCTGTACTTCATCCTTCCTTCTCAGTAGCTAAGTGGCATTCCGGAAGATCACTTTTCAGAAATGTCAGTGTGCTTAATGATAGGACAAACCACAAATGGATTGTCTAAAAGCTAAGTAAGACTGGACTTATCTAACAAAATAGCAATAAAAGCTGATCTCCATTGATAACTTCTTTGGTCTCCTGGCCACCAGAAATAGCTTGTAGTAACTTTTTCCATGAATCTAGAAGGAAAGAAATAAGACACCAAGGACGCAGGGTCTCTTGTTTCTTATATGGCCTTCCCATTCCCACCAAAGCCATTGCCACCTTTTTGCCTGCTGCCCCTGACATTTGGCCCACTGGATTGGATCATGTGGAGGAGAAGGAAGACTTCACTGAGATTAATTCTTAGGATTAAAGATTCTGTGTGTAAAAGTGCTGACAACACTGACTCCATCTTTGGTTCCCCACTGTGTTGACATCCATTCTATGATCGCCCCAGGGCTACCTGTTCAGGCCCCTGGAGTTTAATGCAAGCCCTGACTGGAAGGCTTGTTCTGGTCTTCCCTAAAATAGTTCACAGAAGGCATCACTTTAGATAACTATCCTTTGATCTCACCATTATGCTTCTTGATCAGTAAAACGTGGAGATTAAAGTCCACATATGGGTTGGAGAATAGTTGTGTAGCACTGGATCCTTTGTCCACCTGATCCTCCCTCACCCCATCAGTAAGTTACTCTGAACAGAACTTCGCATAAACACTGTGGGGTGGCCTGCTTTGTTTTTCAGTCTCAAAGTGCCTTCTCAGCTCAAAGGAGGTGTTCCTGGCCCTCTTCGACCTTCTAACAGTGCAATTTGCTAGAGAAGTAGATCTTCTTTTCCCTAAACGAATTTGCATTCTGTGAAAACACCTACCTTGAAGGTCCTCATTGTCTTGATGTTTTCTGTGGTTCTTTGCTTTTCTGACTCCATTTCCTGGTACACTAATAACCAGCACTAGCTTATGAATAAGAGATGAGCCACAAATCATTTCATAGAGCAGTCTTAGATGCGTTTGGACTCCTGGACGGCCACTCAAGAATAGAATCAGCCTGTGTGCAGGATTTCTCTTGGCATTTAAAACTTGCACCTGCCAAGGCATTTGTGTCCTCTCTTGAAGTTGTGCACCACATACACACTTACCATGTAGTAGATGTTTATTTACTTAGCCAACTTCCCCTTAACCTGCTTAACAGACTAGTGCTTTCCATTTTTGCTGTAAAACATATTGATTCCGCTGGCACTTGCGGCCAGAGGCTATTCCTTAGTAAACTTGTGTATTTCTCCCAACTAGTTGAATTGTTGACTTACCAGGAGTTAGCTGTGTGTATTTCCAAACCTGTTTATGCCCATTGCACTTGTTATTGAAATCTTGAAATTTAATGAAATCTTGCAGAGATTGATGAACTATAATTGTAATTGAGAGTTATTTTTCTATGACAGGAAATCAAATGCTGTGGTAAAGGCAACTTGTCTAATGAAAATTGCTATCAAATTATGGTAAAATATTTGGAAACAATGATAAAAATTAAAGATTTTGTGGGGTGCCTGGGTGACTCAGTCAATTAAACGTCCAACTTTGGCTCAGGTCATGATCTCATAGTTCATGGGTTCAAGCCCCGTGTCAGGCTCTGTGCTGATAGGTAGCTCAGAGCCTGGAGCCTGTCTTCTGATTCTGTGTCTCCCTCTATCTCCGACCCTCCCCTGCTTACCCTGTCTCTCTCTCTCTCTCTCTCCCTCTGTCTCTCTCCCTCTCTCTCTCTCTCAAAAATAAATAAAATATTAAATAAGGATTTTGCTAGGTTATAGATTTCTCACTCTTGAAAGGTTTAAGTGTTGATTTTTCACTACACTTTAAGGAAATCAAAATGAGAAACTTTGGGTGATACGTTTTGCATTGGCTTTGGTGAACAGTACAGTATAAACTCTTAGAAAAGAACTTTGCCTCTATCATTTTCACTTTTTAAAGGTTTTTATTTATTTTGAGAGAGAGAGAGAGAGAGAGAGAGAGAGAGAGCACGCGAGCGAGTGTCAGTGCAGGCAAGCACAGGTGATCCAGGGGGAGCAGCAGAGAGAGAAGGAAAGAGAATCCTAAGCAGGATCCCCACTGTCAGTGTGGAGCCTGATGCAGGGTTCGATCCCATGAACAGTGATATCGTGACCTGAGCAGAAGTCAAGACCCAGAGGTTTAACCAACTGAGTCACCCAGGCTCCCCATCTATTTATTATTTTACAAGTGATCACCAACTTGTGAAATTAATGAAATGGCCCTTGTTAGGGTATATCTTAGGCAAAAGACTTAGAAAGCAGGGACCTCCCTTTTCAAACCTGCAGTCATGCACAGAAGAGTATTCCCTGTTAGAACCACTGAGCTGGAAAACTTCTTTTATAGCAGAATGAATTTCTGGACCCAGTCAGGGAAGAAGATGCACAGGCCCTCCAGCTATTAGGGAGCCCATCAAGGATAATTGAACCATGGAGAGTTAATGTCTTTGTAAATCTGTTTTCCTGGCACATAATATTCAGGGGCATATCAGACACAGTCTTCCACCCGTTGATAATAAATGTTTCCTAAGTCCCCAGTATGAGATGTGACTGGGAAGTGAAGAGACTGATTTAACCAATATGCCAAAATTTATACATCCAAATGAGCTTTCTTTTTCAAAATAATGATGGTAGGAAGTTCAATTATTACTCCAAAGATTCTGTCTCTGCTCAAAAATCATTTTTGGAACCCATCTGAAATTGCTTTTGAGGGCAGTTTACATGCTACACTGGAAGGCCAGTTGACTTGTTTCAGAGTTCCACTTGACTTTAAACCAATGATAGTTTAACCCATCTTGATTTGCCATGTTGGTTCCAAATAGTTACCTACCTATTGACAAGTACCAAGGTTTTTCATTGCTAGATTGTTAAAAAGCATGCATTTCAAGTCTTAAAGACACCCCCAAAGGGGAGTTTCAAAAAAGCCTTGAGCAATAGTGGCATCACTGAAATAAACAGAAAGCATCTAATTAAGTGAATGCTTTGAAGAAGAAAGTGTTAATTTGGATATGCAAGTCATTTGTTAAAAAGTTGGTTTAGTCCTATTGCTCTCGAGCATCCAGTAGCAAAGTTTTCCATAGAGAGCCATCCAGTAAATAGTTGAGAATTTGCAGTCCATGGGTCTGTGTCACAAGTATTCAACTATGCACAAAAGCAGTCAGTCAATATGTAAATGAATGGACGTAGCTCTGTTCCAATCCAACTCTATTTTCAAACACAGGCCAGCAAGTCGAATTTAGCCCATGGGCCGTGGTTTGTCAAACATTGTTCTACGGAGCCCTACAAAATGAATAACCCTCACTAGCTAAGTCTCCGTTTCATCCTCTGAAAATAAAGATTGAGATCATTGCTTCCATCTTTGATACAATAATCACTATTTTAAAGGATTGCTACCTATGTCAAAGAAGGAAAAAATATCTGACCATACTAACATAAATTGCAATCTGTTATTTTTAGCCAGTGCCCCAAATCAGAAATCTAAAGGGGGAATTTACTTCTGAAAGTGCTCACTACCATGGTGTTATTTTGACCGTCACTATTGCTGACCCAAAGCCTGATCATAAAAATATCTGGAATGGTTGCATCAGAGACTTAAGAGAGATACAATGTGGGTCTTTCCATTTCCTGCAATAAATCCCCTAGAATTCACTTCAACTGTCTGGTGGGACTTGTGTCTCTCCTCCCTTTCCTCCCTTCAATTCCTTCCTTTCATCCCCTCTAGTATTTTTCATCTCACTCTCTTCATATCTTTAAGATAAAATTCACACATCATAAAACTCACCCTCTTAAAGTATACCTATCAGTGGCTTTTAGTATATTCACACTTATACAATCATCACTGCAAACAATTTTAAAACATTTTCATCCCCCTTAAAAGATTCTTATTTAACCCTTATCCATCCTCATTTTCTCCACAACCTCTAAGAAACCACTAATCTCCTTTCTGTATTTATAGATTTGTTTATTGTGGATCTCCTATAAATAAACAGAATCCTATAATGGATGGTTGTTTGTGACTGGCTTCTACCTCTCTCTGCCCCTTCCCCACTTGTGTGCGCTCATGCTCGCTCTCATAAATATTAAAAAATTTTTAAAATATTTTTGAAAAGCCAAATGCTTAACTGAGCCACCCAGGCACCCCACATATACCATGCCACATGTTAAAATCTGTTCCTCAGTTGATAAACATTTGGGTTTCCATATCCTGGCTCTTCTAAATAATGCTTCTATGAATGTGTATATAAAAAGGGTTTCCATATCCTGGCTCTTCTAAATAATGCTTCTATGAATGTGTATATAAAAAGTGTATATGAAAGTGTATATAAAAATGCTTCTATGAATGTGTATATAAAAAGTGTATATAAAAAGTGTGTGTGTGGACATAGGTTTTCACAGTTTTCAGGTAAATACTTAGAAGTAGAATTGCTAGGTCATATGACACCTGTATATGTTTAACGTTTTGAGGAACCATGAGCTGTTTTCCAAAGGTGTTGCATTCCCACTAGCAATGTGTGAGGGTTCCATTTCTCTACATCCTTGTCAACACTTGTTAATGTCTGCTTTTATATTATAACCATCCTAATGGGTAGGAAGTATCTCATGTGGTTTTGGCTTTTATTTCTTTGGTGACTTATGATCTTGAACATCTTTTCATGTTTACTAATCATTTGTATATCTTTGGAGTCTCTTCAAGTGTTTGGCACATTTTCAAACTGGCTTGTCTTTATTATTGAATTTAAATATTTAAGTGTTCTATATTCAAGTCCTTTATTATACATTTATCTGATTTACAATTATTTTTCCCACTCTGTGGGTTATATACACATTGATAGAGTCCTTCGAAGCACAAAGGTAGTTTTAGTGAAATCCAATGCACATTTTTTTCTTTTGCTGCCTAAGAAACCACTGCTGAAACCAAGCTCATGAAAATGTACATCTATTTTTTTTTAAAGAATTAGAATTTCAGCTCTTACATTTAGGTTTATGATCCATTTTGTGTTTATCTTTGTGTATGGTGTGAGGTACGGGGTACAGACTAATGCTTTGCAAGTGGATATTCAGTTGTTCGAGAGCCATTTTTTGAAAGGACTCTTCCCATTGAATGGGTTTGGTATCTGTGTCAGAAGTCAGTGACCTAATTAAGATTTTATTTCTGATTCTTGAGTCACTTCCATTTCTCATTATATCTGTCCTGAAGCCATTGCCACACTGTTTTAATTACCATAGCTGTGTAGTAAGTTTTGAAATTGGGGAAATGTGAATCCTTCAATTTTGTTCACATCCCCACCACTCCATCCCAAAGAGTATTTGGCTATTCTGGATTCCTTGAACTTCCGTGTGTGTTTTAGTATCTACTTGTTAATTTCTTCAAAAAGGGCAACTGAAATGATGACAGAATTTACACTGAATTTGTAGATCAATTTGGGGCACGTGGCCAGCATAAAAATATCAAGTCTTGTGATTCATTAAATTGTGATGTATTTCCATTTATTTAGATCTTCTTTAAGTTCTTTCAATAATGTTTTGCAATTTTCAACATAGTCTTATACTTCTGTTAAATTTCTTCATATGTTTTATTCTTTTTGATGCACTAAGTGGAATTATTAATTTCAGTTTTGGATTGCTATTTAGAAATAGAATTGACTTCTGTTTATTCATCTTTTTTCCTTTTATCTTGCTGAATTCATTTATTAATTCTGATAGTTTTTAGTGGATTCCCTAGAGTTTTCTATATACCAGATCATATCATTTGCAAATTAGGCATTATTCTAAAGAGTCTCTTTTATTGGACTAGAATTTTTTTTGCCCTCTTAACTGTTTCAGATTTTTATCATCATAATTAAGTCTCCTTCCTAGCAGGTGAACCCTCTGATCTCTGCAGATGATACCCTAGGATGACAAAAAGGCTGAGAGATAAATGCCATTGCATGTGTGGGAAATCTCAAACAATTTTCCACTATCACAATGTTAACTACAAGTCAAGGAGAGGTTGAAAAAATTAAAAATTTATCTTTTGTAGCTTGTTTATAAAAAATTGTTAAAATAGTAGCAGGAGCTTTTTAAAAGAAATTATTATTTTATTAATGGTGAGTTTTCAGTTTGGGGTTTTTGTCCAGATAAGGATCTTGCTTCGGTTATTTACTCAGAGCAGTGGGCCAGTGAAATCAGAATCATTAGTTTGATCACTGTGTTAGGCAGTCCTGTAATTATGTACCATCAGCTGTCATGAGGGGTTGGTGAAAGATAAATTGAGTTGTGAAGCCTTGGGCATCAGTGGAAATGGAACTCAATGTGTCTAACTGGATGAGGGTCAGTCATGTTTTTATGGTTTATGATGGCCAGGCAGGGTTGGTTGGGCCATATGGCCTGGCAGATTACGCACTGAACAACTCCAGGGCGTGCACTTTACATAGACTAACATGTACAATTCTGCTCAGTGGGTTTGTGATAGGATTACATATTGTCAGAATTGGAAGCCTTTTAGATTTGCTGGTAGAGAATTCAGTTTTGAATATTAATTTACATTTACCAATTCCACTTAGACTCTCAACCCTCAGGTTGGCTTTTCCCACTCTTGCCATTTCTTGGCTATTTTGTTGTATTGCTGTTTTCAACATTTGTTAAAGGGAGTTGTTAAAGATAAATTGATATCAAATTTAGCCTCTGATACAGTTAACATAATTTAAAAAGAAAATTGAGGAGCACCTGGGTGGCTCAGTTGGTTGGGCCTCTGACTTCTACTCAGGTCATGATCTTGCAGTTGTGAGTTCAGGCCCCATGTTGGGCTCTGTGCTGACTGCCCAGAGCCTGGAGCCTGCTTCTGATTCTGTGTCTCCCTCTCTCTCTGCTCCTCCCCTGTTAACACTCTGTCTCTCTCTTAAAAGTAAACAAACATTAAACAAAATTAAAAATGAAATTTAAAAAATTGAAAATAAAAGTAGAGCTTTTTCCCTTCTATGTACAGAAATATGTCCAGCTACCTGAGTTGTGTGTGTGTCAGAAAATGAAGTATATGACTTTCTTTTGGAAGGCTGGGATTTTGAGGTGGATGCATTTTTATAAGCGATTTGATGCACCCTCCAGTTACACACCCTCCACGTCACCATCAGTGGTTTACTGGCTCTTCTCCACTTAAGGAACTGTAGTTCATGGGACCTTATTTTGTTTTAAAGCCACGAATAATCGAGTTTTAACATATTTTCTGTCAAAAAGTTCCACAGGCAGGACTGAAATCTGCCCCCATGCTACATCCTCTCTCTGGTTATGTCCTCTCTTTGGTTCTGTGCATAAGACTTTATAGAGTAGATCTCCTAATTTTCTGAAGTAAAAATTCTTCTGTTATGTAAAGATGTGTATCACATCTCCATGTTATTTCCTGGTTAAGCAACATAGAGATAGATTCCTGATGGATTTTCCAGATATTTCATTATCCTGATTGACAAAATGGAAGGCATTGAGAGGAACTGAATACCCTCTTAAAAGCGTCACACACAACTGAATATAATTTTCCAGGTGTGATATCATGGCAAGGTACGATGGAATTAGTACCTTCCAAGGCATGCGTAAAGAACTGTCGTTAAGACTTCACACTTTAGGGGAACCTGCATGGCTCAATTGGTTAAGTGTCCAGCTTCAGCTCAGGTCTTGATCTCCCTGCTGTGAGTTCACACCCCACAGGCTCTGTGCTGACATCCATCTGTGCTGGAGCCTGTGTTGAGTTCTGTGTCTCCTCTCTTTCTCTCTGCCCCTCCCCTGCATGTGTACATGCTTGTGTGCCTGCTCTCTCTCAAAAATAAACAAACATTAAGAAAAAAATTTTTTTAAGATGTTAGGCTGTGGAGGGGCACCTGGGTGCCTCAGTCAGTTAAGCATTTGACTCTTAGTTTTCAGCTCAGGTCATGGTCTCACAGTTCATGAGTTCAATCCCTGTGTTGAGCTCCACGCTGACATTGGGGAACCTGCTTGGGGTTCTGTCGCTTCCTTTCTGCCTATCTACTGGTTGCACTGTCTCTGTCTCACTATTAAAATAATTAAATAAACTTAAAAAAAAATGACTTTAGGCTTTGGAGTCAAAGACACTGGAGTTAAAGTTCCAGGCATGTTATTTACTAGCTCTGTGAGGAAGTTACTTGAATGTAATTTCTTCATCCATAAAATAAAGATGATAAGCACGGGAGCTCCTCTAGCCTATGGCTTTCATGAGCACAGGAACTATATTCATTTCACTTTACCTAGTCAGTTACTGAGTTTTTAGCCAGTGCCTATAAACCATAGTGTGTGCTCCTTAAATATGCACTGCATGCGTGTGCGAGTGGATGCCTGTCACCCGGAACTGGTAGCATTGAGGGGACTTAGCACACTGCACAGAGCTTGGTTAGCATTCACTCATTTTTTAAAATGCCTTTTTAGTAACTTATCTTATACTAAACCTCCATTCAGCTACAAGTCAAAGATCTTTTACTCATGAAATCGTATTTTCCCAATTTGACATTTTAACCCTAATCCATATCATTATGTTACATTGGGTGTTAACTTTGATACTGTGAATTTCATTTCTTCCTTCTGTTTTGTTGAACTTTGTATCTTTATTATATTTCCTGAATGTAATCATTCCTCAATCCTTCCTGTCACCCTCCCCACTGGGTTTGTAGAATTAAGAAATTCAGCCACCGTGGGAGTCACACCTTTGACCTCTCTCTCTAACACTTAGGCCCACAGTTTTGATACCTGACTTGATAGTTCAAGTAAAAGACCCTTGGGATGGGCTGGGTCTGTAGCTTTGGACTTTTGTACCCAAGTATTGGTGGCTTTTCCTCTGTTAAATGAATACTTAACTCACAGGGATGCATCCTGAATCATTGCATCAGGAGAACCCTAGAACTAAAAGGTGCAGAGCCTAATGCAAACCATTCAGTAACTGAAAATACATGATCACCGCTTATGTACAAAGCATGACATCACTGAGTTTTTGCATGGCTGCAGCAATGCAAGTGGCTGCACAGAATCCTCCTTTATTATTCTGCACACTGAGTTTTCTGAGACTGAAGAATCCAGGACTACTGTTGCCAATATAAAAAATCAAACGATTTGATAGGAGTCCTACTTCTTTCTCCTCTCTTTTTTTTTAAATTTCATTTTGTAATCAAGATACCGTGTTTCTATATCCTTTCTATACAACTGAGAATGTTAATCAAGGTCTCAAATTGTATCCTAGCAAAAGTGTGTTGCTTGGCAACAGAAGGAAAGAGATAACGTTTTCAGATTTTAAAAATAATCCAGGGTTTTATTACTCATTTTTTAAATTAAAATGATTTCATTATTTGTGGAAAAATAGCCTGGAGAGAGAAGGCGACGGACCATGGAGTCAGTATCCTTTTTGCATTTGTCTGTTAAGAGGTTTTAAGCAGGAATTGGTTTTTGTTTGAGCTGTAGAGTCGCTCTGGCTGACACTCAGGCTCCTGGTTGAAGATTTGCTCAGTCTACTCATTATTGACAGAGATCTAACCTCTCTCCCCTGTGAGAGTTCAAGGGCCCTGAAGGTCTTTTTCAGAACCAACCCCCATCCCCATCCTGTGGGCTTAATGAGGTTTGTTGATGGTCTGAATGCCTCTTTCAAAATGTGCTCACCTTGGTTTTAGGACTTGTGAAAGATTCAGTACTGTGCACACCAGTACTTTCCTAGTTCAGAATCCTAGAAATGACCGTATTGCTGAGATTGAGTTGCTTTTTTCAAGGACACGGCGCAGAGCAGAGCTGAGGACTAACATTCCCCCGTTGAGCATCAAGGAATAAGTATGTAGCTAAGAACTTCCTTTACAAAGCCAGCCAACTCAGTATTACTTTATGATTCTGCTACTTATGAGCTCTGTGATATTAACCAAATTCTTAACCTATCTGTGCCCTAGTTTCCTGATCCATACAGTGAGGATAATAATAGTACTTTCCTGGGGGCGCCTGGGTGGCTCCGTTGGTTAAGCATCCGGCTTCAGCTCAGGTCATGATCTCACAGTTTGTGGGTTCGAGCTCCACATCAGACTCTGTGCTGACAGCTAGCTCAGAGCCTGGAGCCTGTCCTCGGATTCTGTATCTCCCTCTCTCTCTGCCCCTCCCCTGCTCACACTGTCTCTCTCTGTCTCTCAAAAATAAATAAAAAACATTAAAAAATTTAAATAATAGTACTTTTCCTTAATAAGGTTCTCAGAATTAAATAAGGTACTGTTTGGCACATAGTAAGTATACATTTGCTTTTATTGTTAATATTAGGCTTTAAAAAGCAATAACACCAAAGCCTACACATTATCTTCTTATTTCTCCTCCTATTTTTTTTTTTACTTCCATTCTACTTCACCATATTGAGACGCAAAATCAAATTGAGAGAAGTTTTTATATACCTTCTAAACTTTATATTCATTGGACAGTTATATTGAGCTTTTCATTATTGAAAATAATGAGCTTTCATATGAAGGCTTTGCCACTGCACAGCTGAAATTAAGAGAACTGGATGCCTGGGAAGAAAGACTGCAAAGCCTTCTGAAGACCTTAAACTTCTTCCTGATTAGGATTTCCTTTGTTATGCAAAACCCAGCCAATGGCAAAGGATTTTCCTACCAAAGACCAGGATTGCTGTGACTTGGGTACTGTTACCCACTTAACTAGTGATTAAGTTTTGGGGGTGATTGTGGGGTGTTCCAGAGCTGATGGCCAAGAAAGAATTCTTAAAGACCTCTTTTGATGCAAAGAGGTGATTTTATTAAAGCTTGGGGACAGGACCCATGGGCAGGAGGAGCTGCACTGGGGTCATGACAGGTAGCTCTTCATATACCCTCAGGTTGGGAGGGGGTCAGGGATAGAGTGAGTCTCTGAGGAATTTTGGAAGCAAGATTTCCAGGACCTTGAGGGGTTGTAGCTGTTGCTAGGAAATGCCCTTTATTACCATTTAATAAACCTTGGTCATGAAACCCTTTAGATATGTATTAGGGGGGCCATAAACTTGGAGTATGATGGCCAGCATATATTTAGAGATAAAGGAAGTAGACTCAAAGGATACTTGAGTTTGGGATAATGCTAACTAAGGTTCTCTTTTGCCCCCAGCAAAATGTCATCCTTGAGGCAGCTGAGCTCCTAGAGAGAGATCACTGCTGGTTTCAAGGACTTGTCAATGGTCTGTAGGCAGTAAGGGAATTTAATTTTTTATTTGCCGTGGTTTCCCACCTCACCATGGCAAGCACTTAAACCCCTTTCCTTTGTTCTTGGGTAGCCAGCAGTGTCCGAGGAATATCACACATATTTCATTGAGTTGCGGGGGTGTGTGTGTATCAGGCTGTAATTTGCCCTCAGGACCTATCCCATAACCCTGCTGTTTGGAAATTTTGTTTTTTTAGGGTGTATCTAAAGTTTTCATTTGTCCATTTCATATCCTGTGTGTGTGTAAGTTCCAGTATTTGCTTATAAGGAGCTTCATCCTACCAGATTAAGACATAGACTCATGTCTGTGAATATCTGTACTATTTTACAACTGTTTTATTTTCTTCTTTTGGGTGAGTTTTTTGGACATGTGTAATGTCCCCTCTAGTTTTGAACAGAGGACCTTGAAGCATGTTGTTCTTTAGGTAAGATTGTAAACATTGTAGCCAGTAATCGTGGCAAAAGCTCTGGGTCAGTGATGGCCAGTCTTCTTAGACCTTAGTTTAGCGACGCTTTGTCAAAAATTGGGTTACTGGTGGCCAGCCCGGAGCATAGAGGAGAGCAGGAGGAAAGTAAGAGAGGAAATGGAGCAGCACATCTGATATCGTGGACCTCTGATTTTTGCTCAAAGTGACCATAAACTTGCTTTTGTTTTGTTTTTAAAGATAGAAGTCTCAAGGTGAAGCACAGTTAGAAACAGCCAAATCCATCAATCTAGAGTTTTCTTCCAAATGAAATATGAAACGTCAATGTTTCAGAACGTTATATGGGACACATTTGACTTAAAGAGCGTACGTGGTCTTTGTGTCGTGTCTGAGGCAAAGATGAATCCGCCTCAACAAATGGGTTTTCACCAGACAATCAATAAGGCTTTCACCTTGAGCTAACTTTGCTTTAGCTCTAGTAAGATGCACCTGATATTACACTAAGAAAATTTGTTTCTTTATTGTTAGAGTTTTGGTGAGGTTGATACAGATATTAATGATGTCTGTAAAATTATGCTTAAGTAAGTATTGTTGGGCCATTTTTTTTTATAATACTGGACAGTGTCCTTTTCAGAATCAGCCAGTGAAATTTAGCAAGGTCTTAGGCAATATTGAGCCCAACATATTCGACATTCTACCCTCTGTGGCTCATCTTTAGTTTCATTTTCTTGAGGCTGGATGATATTTACACAATTACTTAGATTAATGGAACTGAATAAAGCCCTCTTTGCTTTCAATATTAGTAACTCATGAGTGATCATTTAGGAACATAGACATACTCTAAGGGATAAATACCTTGGGCAAATGATGTAATTCCTGGACACGGGCAGTAAAAGTACAAGCAGTTGTTACTTTTCTGTGCTCCCTGCTCTCTTAATTAGTCATTGAAAACCTCATAAAAGAAGTAATGACTCATTCCTTTTTATAGGCAATCCCAGGAGTTCATATTTATTTTCCTGCTATTAGAAATGTTGCTGCTAAACTGCAAAGCCCACATTATTTTCCAGTGGTTTTAATCTTGATGTTGAAAATGAGATGTTAAAAGCATAAATGGAACCCTCTTCCTCTGCTCTTCCCGTGGCTGCTACCTCCTGCCATTCAGGTGTCAAGAGTCCTCCCCTGAGCGCCCAATTTAGAGAAGCCTCTCTGCTTCTGACTCTGGTTTATTTATTTATTTATTTATTTTCAAAGCAACAATCCCATTTGAAAATTTCTGGTGCGTTCTGTTTCTTTTTTCTTGTTTGTTGTCTTTTCATTTACTTAAATGTCAGCTGCATGAACGGAAGGACCCCAGCTGTCACTCAGTGCTTGGTTCTGCCCTGCCTCCCCCTCTAAGAGCCCTCGGAGAGGACAAGGTTGGTGCTGGGCAGAGGGATGCTGGAGGAAATAAGAAAAGAGCAAGAACGAACTGTTCCCTCTTCAGATGGTGCTTTCTTCCCTATTCTTTAGCTACTGAAAGTCACTTAGACACTTAAGTGAGTTGCGAAGCATGACCTCTTGCTTACTTTGTCTGGACTTTCTCTTAGACTTGAGCTTTTGGTCTCCTTCTTCTGCTTGACTTCTGTGCTGGAGGATGCTCTTCTGGATCCTTCCCTTTCTTACCTACATACTTTGGTTATTTCATCTGGTCTTATGGACTTAAATACTAAATACAGAGGACTCCCAATACCTCTGTATATATTATACCTACAGCCATGACTCCTCTGCAGGATTCAGACTCTAATATGTATAGACCCTGTTAGCATGATCACTAGGATATTTGTTTGGTAACTGAAACTTGCCCAAATCCAGACTCTGGATTTCTTCTCCATAGCTGCTTCTCCCATGGAATTGTTGATCTTAGAAATGGCCCACTTGCTCATGCCAAAATTCGGTTTGGATTTAATATCTTGCACTTCCTCACCTTCCCATCGACTCCACTGACTCTTCCCCTCCCATATATAGATTTTAAATATGTTATATATATATGAAATGGAGATGTATCTATATGAATATATGTAAGGGTACACATTTGTGTTGGTCGTTTCCTTCACAGAATATGGTGGTTTAGTTCTCTATCCCCATCATCTGCAATATGCCTGGCACATCATGAGAGCTGAATTATTTGACTAATGAATACATGATTATACTCGAAGTATTCTGTGACTTGAATGGCATTAAGAATGATGGATTGGGAATACAGTTGATCTGTGGTTCAGGATTTGTCTTTTGTGTTAATGTATGACCGGTGCCTTTTGTGTTGTGCAAATATAAACATATCTGAAATGTGCAGGGGTGTGGGGGGTGGCAGGTGATGGCTCAGTGGGTTAGGTGTCTGACTCCTGATCTCGGCTCAGATTGTGCTCTTGTAGTTTGTGAGATCGAGCCCCTCACTGGGCTCCAGGTTGAGGGCATGGAGCCTACTTGGGATTCTCTGTCTCCCTTTCTCTCTGCCCCTCCCCCACTTGCACGTGTGCATGTGCTCTCTCTCAAAATATATATTAAAAAAAGAAACATGCATATGAAAGAAGAAAGGCTTGTGTGTGAGCTGAGAAGGCAAGAACTCACCAACCTGTCCAGCTTTTGGTAAACCTAGGATGCTGATGGGTTGGTGTGGATTTATGGGACTCTCCTGGACAGAAGAGGAAACTGAGGCTCTGATGAGTTGTCGCTTGGCAGATGACATAGCTACTGACTGGGGGGCAAGGACGGGAACCTTGTCTTTCTGACTCTAGAGCCTGTTCTGCAGTGATGAAACTACAGCTTTCTTGTCTCATCCTTTTGAAAAATAGCAGGGGGAATCCATGTTCAACATTTGTGTTGAAGAATCCTGGCACGCTTTAAAGTAAGAGTCAGCCAAATTTTTCTGTAAAAAAACTAGATAGTAAATATTTAGGCTGGGTTTCTGGGCCAATAGGTCTCTGTCATAACTACTCAGCTCTGCTATTACAGTGCCAAACAAATGATAGGCAATATATAAACAAATGGATGTGGCTGTGCTCCAATAAAACTTTATTTATAGACACTAAAATTTGCATTTTAGATAATTTCACATGTCACAAAACATGCTAAAGAACTTCCTTTTCAACTGTTGGAAAATGTAAAACTCATTCTTAGCTTCTGGATCATACAAAAACAATCAATGGGATTTAACCTGGGGGTCATAGTTGCTGATCTCTGCTCTAATGGATGTTATAAGAGTTTTCAAGTTACGAATCTAAGAATGATCTTCATGACTTCCTCTGAATTGCAGCTACTGTAAGCTCCTTGAGAGAAGGCTCTTGGGATGTGTTACTCACCATGGTTTGTGTTTTTGGGGGAGGTGAGTTGTTTGTTTTTTCTTTTTCTTTTTTTTTTTTTTTTAACCAATGCTTACTTGAATTGACCCCATTTTTTGAGTCCTATTTTGTAGTCTGCAAGGAAAAAAGATTCTCCTTATATTTTAGGTCAAAATAAAAGGGGAAGATACATAATCAAATTGGAAATGCACCAAGGGCTGGGTTATTTTTCAAGTATTATTTTCATACTTCAGTGCTAAGATCTTGAGGGATAAAACTTACACTGAAGGTTCAGTGGTCAGCACCTGAAAATGCTGTCTCTGCTAGTACGCTAGCCAGAGCATGTTTCATTTGCGGACAGCCTGGGAACACTGTAGTACAAGTTTTGCTTGTTCTGGTCCTTTTTTATCTACAAATTATTTCTTCCCAGGCTGACCACATTAAAATGATGAAGTCTGTGTCTTGCTTTAAAAAGCAAGTACTAAAGTACAAGGCTGTCTTGGGTGTTCATGTAACTCTCCTTTCTCCAAGAACGAGTATAACAAGCCTGCTCCATCCAGCCCCTGAGTCCCTTGTTTTATGAGCGAGCCTCCTCCTTTCCCTCATGGTCTCTGGGTGCTTCTCTCCTGAGAGTCTTCTCAATCTTCCGTCTGTCACGGGTTTTGGGCATGGCGCTCACTTTATTTCTGTTGTTTTATTGGGCTTTTGAAGGGCAGGGTCTGTCTTTCTTGTCTTTATGAGCTCCGCAGCCCGTAGCCTGGCTATCTGGCACTTCCTGGGATCTCAGGAAATAGCCGTTGAGTTGGATGGACCACCCTCTGAGCCAGCTTAGGCTTTCTTTTCCAAGTATGGCTCTTAGCAACTCAAAGTGTATCGGCTGCAATTGTTTTTCTGATTAAAAAAATATTAAACCTCCAGGGACTTTCATTTTCTTTTGGGTTTCATGCTTTTCCCTTTCTGGGTTCTTTTTGGGAAGTTTCTCAGGGTTTTCCTCAAAGTCACCTGCTTCATTTCTGTCCCTCATGATTTATCATCTACTATTTTCTCCTCTCTGGGTTTCATTTCCCTTGGAAATATGCCTATGGTCCCCAGCCAGCTTAGACCTTTCTTAAAGATATTCAGAACTAATCTAATCTTTCTAACCCCTTAATTACATATTCATGTTCTTCATCTGAGTATTTACACATTCTTTTCTTGTCCTACCTGTTTGCTGACTTCGGGAAGACTCTATGGTTCTAATTATTTGGTGAATAATAATTACCATATTACGAAAGGTTGAACAGTTTTTATCATCTCTGCTGATAGAAACAGCTTAGTAAATGTTCCCATATACCTATAAGCCTGGGCACAAATGAGTTGAACTCAGATTGTGAAAAACCATTTACTAAAATCAGAAACAAGTCAAAACAGATGTAAGGTTTTGGGGTCATTAATTTCCATTAAACTTCCATGAAGCCCTATGAACAAGCTAACAGTATCTTCAGTGGAATTATATGAAATGCCATCCTCCATGGTGTGCGGAGTGATAGGAGAAAGATACAAAGCTAAATACTAAGGACTTTTCATTTGCAAACTTATCTAAATAAAAACATGGATAATCGCATTACTTAAAATAGTCAATAGTCACAGGAAGTTATCAGCATAGATTCCTCCTTTGACTGTTTGTCAAGGTCCACTTCCTATAGAACCAACCAGAGCTTTGAAGAAATAACCATCATTAGATATAATTTGAAAAATAATATAATACCATAGGAGGCTTATCTGATACTGGTCTCTACACATGAATGAAAAAGGTAAATTAGGGAAAGGCCAGAACTAATTGATGAGAGAAGCAGAATGTGCAAGATACGAAAAAGAGATGAGGCTTTCTCCTCAAAGTTAGTATTTATTTATCAGATGTCTCTTGAGCAAATGTGTTGTGCACCTAATGTTAAATACTGGCATCGATGTCATGATATTAAGAATTGTGGAAAATGGGCAGTCTAGCAGAGGAGAGAAAGATGTATAAAATCAAATAGAAATTCCATAAAGGTTATTCTTAAAAATTCTGTAATAATTAAGAGAAACCGCTGTTTTTGGCTAAGTGTATGAAAAGTCCTTATGGAAGAGGCGTGTTTGAGATCACCTTTGAAAATGGGTACATGGAAACTAGGAGAGCATTCCTGTTGCAGGGAAAATCACCAGCACCAAAAGGAAAGAACTACAAGGCTTGAATAGGAAATCGTGAGAAGTTCAGTTTGTTTGGGGTTCAGGTAATAATGTTGGAAATACAAGTATGGTGTTTGAATAATAATGGACATAATTACAATAAGAGAAGAATAACTTCCTTCCAGGGTCATGTGAGCATTGGGAGTAATGCAAGAAAATTCTTGTGCAGTCCCTGGTACCTAGCATGCACTCTTCGACTGGTATTAGGACAAGACAAAGCTGCTCTCTGAGCAGAAAAGTGACAGTCGTGTGCCTGATGGAATGGAGGGGAGAGACTTGGAGGCAACTTGGGAGATTGGGAGAAAAAACAAAGTGTGTTCTCTGCCTGACTTACAAATTCCATTTCTGGTCTTTACCTGTCCCTTGAGCTGGAAGTCAGGCACAGATAAAAATGAGAGAGCTGCTGAGAAGGCGGGGGACTGTCAAGATGGAAGAGGACGAGCGACTCAAGGGGGCTACCGAAGGCATGACCTCACACTTCTGGACTCCTTCCACATTTTACACATTCTGTTTTAAGGATCTAAAAATGTTCTGCATGGTGTCAGGACAAGGGGTGAGGACTCGGGGGGCAGACAAGATCAAATAAGGAACAAAGTAGGCCTGATCCTTTACCAGAATGTTGTTTCTATCATATCCTTTGTCTTGTCCAGCTTTCCTGTGGACTCATTTACATGACTCATCAAAATATTTTAGTTGGTTGCTAATCCATGCATAGTGCTCTTTCGTGCCTAGGGGCATTTCTAAATTATTCTTATTTTGGCACTTCTTTTATTTTGGGATTCTCATTGGGGAATAGATCCATAATCTGGATCCTTGTTGATCCAGATTGTTATAGTTATAATTCAAATAACAGGCAGACCTAGCTCATTTGACTGGAACCGTTGGGATTGGGGCGTAGGAAGCAGAAAGCAGGTGTCTGCAGGTGTTTCTGCTAGATTGTTGCTTTTTTGCCATGATGGAGATTCAGTTGAGTTATACCTTAAAGAAATTCGGTAGAGAAAAAAAAATCATATAAGAATCGATCATTGATAACAATAATTGCCGATGTTTATCAAGCACTTCATTAAGCAGTTTACATGAGCATCTCCTCCCTATTTCAGAGCTAAAGAGACTGCATTTGGGAGGTCTAGAAATTCAGTCCAAATCTCACCAGTATGCAGTGGAACTAAGATTCAAGTTTCGGTCTCATCCCTGGTTTGCTGGAACTTTTAACTGTGATGCTACACTTACCTCTAACTATTGAATGATAATAAAAAAGGACAAAGGTGGCTGTAACAGAATGTTTAATGACGTGTTATCTGTTTAGTAAGTGAAGAAGAGGACACTGGGTAGGTACCTCCCATAGCGGGTCTGATAGAGATTGATGGCTTGCTCTAGCGCCACGAGCTGTCGGATACACGAGATGCTTATCTCCTTGTAACCTCACGGCAACTTTAACAGGTAGATATTATTATTTCCGTTTTATAGAGTTGAAAGCTGAGATTTTAATAGGTAAACCTCTCAAGTTCACCCACACCCAGTTTGTTGTGGCGCTGAACTTTGAACCCAGGTCTGCCTCTGACTGCCCTGTTTACCTCTGACTATACACCGTGCCGTGCTGCCGGGAGGGAGCGGGCTCATATAAAACAATACTCAGCATTCAACTTGGTCAAGAAAAAGTACAACATGGTGTATCCTTGTATTAAAAAAAATACAGCTCATTATCTAGGATTCGTTTGTGGCACAGTCTTTGTAGCCCCTGTTTTCATTTGGTTGAACGTTCTACAAATACATTTACAATATGGAGAAAATCTTGGAAAATTATTTGGAGGCTTTGTTTTTATGAGGATACTTGCTTACTCAGAGTGACAGAATGGTGCAGCTTGTTCCCAGGATCCTTCGTGTTCCCTTCAAATAACTGATCCTTTTTCCAGTACAAGACCACGTGGTAGGTGCTCTATGAGAATAATACACTTGGATTATTTTGTGGCATGGGCACAGTCTTTTGCACAGGGGACTGATGCATTTGGTAAGTCATCATGTACTCTAGAAACCACAGCTGTATGGCTCTGTTAGATGTTTGCTAAAAGTTATTTAATTACTTTATATCTTTTTATGTTGTGTTTTCCTCATGAGATCATCACACTCGTATGCTTGATACTTACCAAAGAACAACATGGATCCTTATGCTTAAGGATTTACTTGGCAACTAAAAAAAAAAAAAAAAAAAAGAAAGGAAACTTGAAAAGAGAGGTGGATTTCCTGTGTAAAGTGTGCTGAAATTTAAAATGTTGAAAGAGAAGAGTGTGCTTTTGAGGTTCCCCGAGTAGACCTTTCACTGTCTTTTTTATTAAGCCAGTTGTCAAGGTCGCTATAGGACTGTGGAGTATGCACAGACCACTTGTTTGGGTCAGAAAAAGAGGTAATTGAATGTCCTGAAACTCCAGGCACATGTCATACTCTTTTCTTTGTTCAAAAGTGGGTAAGAGAGAGCAGCCTCTGGATGATGAAGCCCAAAAGAGAAATGGCATAAAGTGATAATGATAATGAGGCCAGGCTGACTATGCCTTGGATTGGCTTGTACGGACTACTCTCTGCAAGTTTTATCTGGAATATTCCTGTTTCCTCTTTGAAATAACTTTGTAGGAAGCTACCTGTTTACTGGGAGGTAGCCAAGTGCGTTTCCATTTGAATCACTTAGGTTAATACAGAGCCTTATAAAACAGCTCTGAAATACTCTGAGACTTATAGCATATTTGAGATATAAATTGGAAGTATTCATTTTCATGATGAGGATTCATTAAAAATTATTTTGGGGGGTGAGTTTTGGTTTGGTAAGGGTGTTTATCATGGATTCTTGAGACCAAGCACATATTATTTCCAGGTTTTGCATTTTGAAATGCTTGGTCTGGCCTCACTCACTGAGCATTTTATTCTGACCCTTGAGTGACAGCCACTGGCAATATGATATGAGCATTGGTTGGAGAAATTCTGGGGAAAGCTTTTGGAATCATACTTTCAAGGACCATCATAACTTGATATTTTTGTCAACTTGTCATTTTATATTACTTATGTCTGATCCATGGCCAGTTTTTAATGGAATTGCTTGCTTTTTTTTAACCAAGATTTGCCTAACCTCTTAAAATCTGCATAGCAGTAGCATTCAAAACTTCTTAAAAATTGAGATATAATTCACATACCATAAAATTCATCTTTATTTTTTATTTTGTATTATTTTTTTAATTTAACATTTATTTTTGACAGACAGAGAGTACAAATGGGGGAGGGGCAGAGAGAGAAGGAGACACAGAACCTGAACTAGGCTCCAGGCTCTGAGCGGTCAGCACAGAGCCTAACACAGAGCTCAAGCCCATGAATTGACATCATGACCTGAGCTGAAGTCGGAGGCTTAACTGACTGAGCCACCCAGGCTCCCCAAAGTTCACCTTTTAAAATGTTTGTTTACTTTTGAGAGAGAGAGAGAGAGAGAGAGCGAGCCCGTGCGCGAGAGTGCAGGGAAGGGGCAGAGAAAGAGGGAGACAGAGAATCCCAAGCAGGCTCTGCCTTAGCACAGAGCCCAACACGGGACTCGAACTCATGTACTTTGAGATGGTGACCTGAGCCAAAATCAGGAGTCGGATGTTTTACTGACTGATCAACCCAGGAGCCTCAAAATTCAGCTTTTAAAAAAGAGTTTTGTGTAAATTCACAGGATTGTGCAGTCAGTACTGCGTAATTTCAGATTGAATCTTTTCCATCACTCAAAAAAACCTCTCATACCGATTAGCAGTGTTCTCCAGTTCCCTTTCCTTGAATGCCTAGGACTCACTTACACATTTCCTCTCTATGAACTGACCTGTGCTGCACAGTTTATAGAAATGGAATCATACAATATGTGATCTTTTGTGTCCGTCTCTCTCACTTAGTATAATGCTTAAGGTTCTCTCCTACCACAGCACGTATCAGCCCGGGTCTTCTTTTTAAGGCTGTGTAATAGTCCATTTATGGATGTACCACATTTTACCCATTCATCAGTTGATGGACGTTTGAGTTTCCTTTTTTTTTTTTTTTTGGCTTATTAGAACTCATGCTGCTATGAATATTTGTGTACAAGTGTTTGTGTGGACATATGTTTTCAGTTCTTTGGGGGAATGAAATTGCTATACCATATGGTAACTCTGTGATTAACTTTTTGAAGAACTGCCAAACTGTTTTCCAAAGTAGCTGTACCATTTTACATTCCCACTGGCAACATATAAGGGTTCCAATTTCTCCACATCCTTGTCAACATTTGTTACTCTCTGTCCTTTGGATCATTGCCATCCTAGTAGGTGAAAGTGGTATTTCTTGTAGTTCTGATTTGCAATTGCTCTAATGACTAATAAACATCTTGTCCTGTCTTTTTGGCCATTTGTTTGGATAAATGTCTATTTAAATCCTTTGCCCATTTTTTAAATTGGGTTTCTTTTTGTTTCAGAGTTTTTGATATAATCTGATTACATGTTGCTTATCAGATATGATTTGCACATATTTTTTCTCATTCTGTAGGTTGTCTTTATTTTTTTTATTGTGTCCTTTGAAGCATGACAAAATTTTAATTTTGATGTAGTCCAATTTCCCTGTTGTTAGGCTGCTTGTGCTATTGGTGTCCTGGCTGAGAAACTACAGTCTCCTCCATAGTCATGAAGATTTACGTCTGTGTTTTCTTCTGAGAGGTTGTAGTTCTGTGTCTTGTAATTTTTTTGATCCACTCTGAGTTAAATTTTGTATATGGTATGTGATAAAGTTCCAATTTGATTCTTTTTCATGGGGGCATACATTGTCCCAGCACCATTTGTTGAAAGATGATTCTTTCTCCATCGAATTGTTTTTGGCATCCTTGTGGACAACCACTTATAAGTAAATGTAAGAGTTTATTCCTGGACTCTTTTTGATTCCCCTGATCTATATGTTATTCTGCTAGTATCTGCTGTCTGGAGTGCTGAGCTTTATTGTGAGTCTTGAAGTTGGGAAGATTATTTTGGTTGGCTTGAATCCCTTGAATTTCTGTATGTATTTTCATATAAGTTTGTCCATTTCTTCAAAGGAGTCAGCTAGGATTTTGATAAGGATTGTATGGACTGTAGATTAGTTTGGGGAGTATTACCACTTTAGCAATACTAACTCATGAGAAGTGAACATGGGATATCTTTGCATTTATATAGGTCTTCTTTAATTTCTTTCCACAATGTTTTATGGTTTTCAGGGTGTATATTTTACATGTCTTTTGTTAAATTTACTCCCCAGTATTTTTTGCTGACCTTGTGAATGGAATTGTTAAATTCTTTTTTTTTTTTTTTTTTTTAGGATTGTTGATTGCTGGTATATGGATACCTTTGGCTTTTGTATCCTGCAAACTTGCTGAATTCCCTATTTAGCTCTAAGATTTAATTGTGGATTCTTTAGGATTTTCTAAGTACAAGATCATGCCATCTACAAAGAGAGATCGTTTTTGCTTTTTTTCCAACCTGGATGCTTCCTATTTCATTTTCTTTCTGATTTTTCTAGCTAAAATCTCTAGCATAAGATAGAATGGAAGTAGTGAGAGAGGACCTCCAGATTTTGTTTCAAACTTTGGAGGAAAGATTTTAGTCTTTAACTACTAAGTATATTAGCTGTGGTTTGTCCTAGATGCCTTTTATGGTGTGGAGGAAATTTGCTTTTTCCTTGTTTGTTGTGTTTTTATTATGAAAGGGTATTGGGTTTTATCAGATGTGTTTTTTTGTCCTTTATCCTATTCCTATGGTGTATTAAGCTGATTTTCATACGTTAACCAACTTTGCATTCCTGAAATAAATTTGGCTTGTTCGTTGTTTATAATCTTGTTTATATTTAAAATCAATTTCAGTGGAATTCAGGCTGTGAGATGAGATGATGGAGGTATGGTGATCAGAATTGGCATTTGAAGGCAAATCATAGCATCACTCTTGGGTGTGTTTTAGAGGATAATTGCTTCATTTGGTTTTAGACATTCCAGATGAGCCACTGGGAAACCAAACTCTTCTGAGGGTAGAGAGACACTGTGCTGCTGCCAAGAAACTTTTCCCTAGAGTGTGTGCATTACTTTAAAAATCTGTACCCACCATCTAATTCTTAAATGGCATGGGGTGCCTGGGTAGCCCAGGCGGTTAAGTATCTGAAGTGTCTGACTTTTGATTTTTGGCTCAGGTCATGATCTCACAGTTTGTGAGTTCAAGCCCCATGCTAGGCTCGGGCTAACAGCATGGAGCCTGCTTGGAATTTTCTCTCTCTCTCCGTCTCTCTCTGCCCCTACTCCACTTGTGTGTGTGCATGTGCATGTGCATTCTCTCTCTCTGTCTCTCTCTGTCAAAATAAACTTTAAAGCAAAAAATTAAAAATAAATCTGAAACGATGACATTTGGAGAAAGGACAGAAGGTTTTTGTTTTTTTAACAGTTTCTTGGAAAGATAATAGCCTTACTATAGAGTCATAGAAGAGGGAAACCATGTAAGAGGAAGAGCGGACTCAGGGTATGACAGGAAAGTTCACTTAGATTTCAGCATTGGAGTTTTCAGTGCACAGACAGACTTTTTTCCATTGAGATTAGAAAACAAAATAAAAACACCGACTTTCTGGATTTGTTTCTGCCCTGAAGGTTGATGTTTTTAGGCCCTTTTCCTTCTGACGTCATGGTTTGAATAGATACGTATTTTGAGAAAAAACAACTGATTCTAGTCTTCCCTGTAAGGCAAGTATATGTGAGGGACTTAAAGAAGTTGTGATTTTTATGATTTTCAACCATATTTTCCTATGAAAATTTCACAAGGCTCCACTCTATAATGTTTTCTAAATTTTTTAATTTTTATTTATGTATTTTTAGAGAACAAGTGTGGGAGGGAGAGGGGCAGAGTTGAGGGGAGAAAGAGAGTGAGTGAGTGGGAGGGGGAGGGAGAGAGAGAGAGAGAGAGAGCGAGAGCAAGCAAGCGAGCAAGCGCATCCCAAGCAGACTCCACGTCAGCATAAAGCGCAATGTAGGTCTTGTTCCCACAACTCTGAAACCACAGCCTGAGCCCAAACCAAGAGATGGACACTCAACTGACTCAGCCACCCAGGCGCCCCTATAATGTTTCAGATCTGCTGCATGTTAACTGCTGTCCGCTCAAAACAGGAGTATGCCATAGTACAGGTTCCTGGTGTGGTGTGGCTGCCTAATAATAGGGGGTAATCTGAATGGGACCAGAACATAGCGAGCTTTTCCTATTGGTGTCATGATCCCTTATTTGGGTTGGCACTGTTTTGATGAAAACATGTTGGTTGGGAGAAATAACAGGAGCCCACTGGTATCCAGTGAGAGTAAGTCCAGAGAAATTTAAATTTGATTTGAATACTTTTCTGGGGATTATAGACATTGAATATAATAGGTACATTTTTGTTGTTGTTGTTGTTCTTTGAGAGGAAAAACAAAGAAGGTAGATAGACTTTTTTTTTCTTGTGCAATTCTTTTAAAAAAAATTTTAATTTGAAAAATTTTTTAGTGTTTATTTTTGAGCAGGGGAGGGTCAGAGAGAGGGAAACATGGAATCCAAAGCAGGCGCCAGGCTCCAAGCTCCAAGTTGTCAGCACAGAGCCCAACGTGGGGCTCGAACTCACAAACCATGAGATCATGACCTGAGCTGATGTCGGACAGTTAACTGACTGAGCCACCCAGAAGGCCCTTTCTCGTGCAATTCTGCCTTGCACAGACCACACACCTGGTACACCTGAAAGGGTGTTTCTCTACAATCTTCAAGTATTTGGAGTGTTGTCCTGCTTTTTCTCAATAAAAATATTCAGGCTTTTAAATGCAGGAGGAATCCACAGAGAGAAATAGGGTCCTTGAAGCCACCTTGCTTAAATGTGAAGTGTTTTGTTTGGGTATTTCCAAACTATGTCTTGTTTTGATGGTGACTGATAAGTGTTTCCTTGTATGCTTTGGTTAAACTGTGAAATGGAAAAGACCAGGCCATTAAGAAATATAAACAAATATAAAAGACATCAGAGAGGCTCTGAAGGACACTGAAGATAGGAGGTATTTTCTCTTCTCATACAGTCTTGTAAAATATAGCCCTTCTTAATCCTCTCCTTTGGATCGCAGGAGAAAGGGAGAAAGCATTGATTCGGTAAACAAGTGGAAAATCTGGGGATATTGGAGTCGCAGTCAGTGTTTTGCTGGTACCAGGGGCTGTTTAGAGAGGTCCAAGCCTTTGAGAGAGGAAGGCAAGAAGGCTCCAGAAACACTCCCTTCCTTCGCTGGGGAACAAGGAGACATGTCAGTGTACTCATGCTTTACCTGTGCAGCAGAAAGTTACAACTTTGTCTTTCCCTCTCACCGGATCGTTTCAGAAAGTGACAGGGGATATAAGTGATATTACTTAGATGCCTGTTTCTAGATGTCTCAATTTCTGGAAGTCAAGGTATATCACTGTGATAAATGCTTTTGCTCTAAGTATTCTACAGAAACTTTGGCTCTGCAGGGAGAGTGTTTTGCCAGCTGGCAGGAAGGATGATGGATTTAGGGTGAAGGGCCTATCCTGAGCATGATGGCCCCAGAAAAGACTTTCTTGTTCAGGTCTCCAGTCTCGGTGACCTTTGGTTTGGAGACAGACCTGGTCTCTTGATCAGGTGCTGGGGTGAGGTGGCACACTCAGGAGACTCACGTGCTTCTTGGCCCAGTTATGGCTTGCCCATGGGGAAGAACAGGGCACCGGTGCCTACCCATCTTACTCCCAGCGCTGGCTTCTCTGCCTTGTGGCTGACCTGGCTCTCAAAACTTCAGTTCCCACAAGAAGACCCTGGCATCCGAAGACTCCCATTGTGGCAATCCACTCAGTCTTGCCTATCCAGGCCCACATGCCGGTCACTTCCGGTCAGATTCCTGCTTAGACTGATAGGTGGTCCTAGCTGCTGAATGTGTCCTATCTGCCTGTGGTGTGTTTTTTTTAATTTTTAATAGAATATTTATTTTTGATTTTATAGTGTTTATTCTTAAGAGATGGAGACAGAGTGTGAGCAGGGGAGGGTCAGAGAGAGAGAGGGAGACACAGAATCTGAAGCAGGCTCTGGGCTCTGAACTGTCAGCACAGAGCCTGATGTGGGCCTTGAACCCACGAACTGCAAGATCATGACATGAGGTAAAGTCAGATGGTTAACTGACTGAGTCACCCAGGCGCTCCTAGAGTGTGTGTGTGTATATATATACATATATATATGTGTATATATATATATATACATATATATATGTATATATATGTGTGTGTGTATATATATGTATATATATATGTATATATATATATATATTTTTTTTTTTTTTTTAGAGCAGCTTTAGGTTTGCAAACAAAAATTGAGCCGAAGGCACAGAGATTTCCCAAATACTCCCAAAGCCACTTCTGTATTAACCATGGCTTTTAACAATGTAGAGGCTCATCACAAAAACGTGGATTTCAGGTAATAGTAGCAATCAGGGAGGGGCTAGAGAGTGATCACTGTAAATAATAATTGTGATAATAATAATGAGCAACATGCATTGAGCACTTTTACATGACGAGGAGTGCAGCAAATGTCACATGCATGTGTTAATTGTAGCAACAGCACTCTGAGCTGGGTTCCATTAGGATCCCTCGATGAGGAAGCTTGAGGGCAGATCACATGTTCAAAGTCACATAGCTGATGCTTGGCCAAATCAGAGTTTATGTAGGGGCGCTGCACGGCAGAACCCATACTCTTAGCTATTGCCTTTGTCCTGGAGATTACAGCAGGTGGGTGCCTGCATCCGGCAGGGCCCCAGAAGAACAGGTGAGTTTCCAGGCAACAGGGAAAGGGCAGGCGCTGTAACATCAGTGAAGGGATGAACGAACCAGCACAAGGTGGCACTTGGAGGGAGGACACCAAGGGAACGGTACCGGATCCTCACTTGCTTCCTTCTGTTCAGTGTCCTGTGAATGCTGCTCTGTGACCAGGGGACAGCCAGACACCCGGAAAGCCCACTGCTACAACCCGTGTGGACCAGACATGCAAGGACAAGGGGAGGAGGTGGCTGACACCAGGGGAGAGGGGCCAGCAGACAGGAGCTCTATGTTAGGTAGAGGGATGCACCCCCTGCCAAGGCACAGCCTGGCAAGGAGAGAACCCTTCTTTCTTGACTCACATGCCTTCCCAGGGCCTCTTAGTGGTGGAGCCCCCTGAGAAGCCAGAGAGCAGGGAGAGCTAGGGTGCTGCGGTCCTCTGGGGCACAGAACAAGGCAGAGGAGGGCAGAGGGAATCTGTGTGCGCACCCGCACGCGCACACACACACACACACACACACACACACACCCCCCCCCCCCCCCCACCCCCCTTGCTCACCACCCATCTGTGAATCTGTCCCTGGAGAGCTGCCTCAGAAGATATACCTGGGCAGCCTCCAGGCCACTGGGTCATTGGTCAGCAGCTGTGTTTAGGTCCGTAGCCGTGGTATACACAGCATCTTTCACTTGGCCTTGTTACATACACATTGTATCTAAACCTTCCGGAAGTGGCCTGCGTCAGTTTGCTTTGCCTTCTGAGTAAAAGCCAGCGTCTTTGCAGAGGGGCTGGTCTCCTCGCATCTGGATGTCTGTGCAGTTTGCAGATCCTTCACCTTGAGCGGCCCTGGCATGTAGCTATCCTTCTGTGTCTACACCTGGGCGCTGGGGCATTGGCGTCCTTCAGATGCCCCTTCCTTTGATAAACTTTCCAAAGGTTCAGCATTTTCTGTGTCTCATTAAAATGTAATTTGCTGTAACATTGCCAGGTGCAGCCACGGCTCTGCTGAAAGGGCTTCGTTGACTCGCTCTTCGCCTCTGCTTGGGAGAATGTGAGGCCGTGGGTGCCGTCAGCATCAGCGTGCTGGCAGCCAGGAAGGGCGGGCCAGGCTGTGTAGATGAGCTCTGTGTTCACAGGTTTGCTTCTCAACAATATGGTGAGAGTGAGGTAGATGGAAAGGGGCTGCGGAACAGTGGGAAGCTTCTGGAAGCAAGTATACCTTCATTAAGGGCTTGGTAATTGTTGGTTCTGAGGATACCCACTGAAAATATGGAAAAATTTTAAGTCAGAAAACTTTTCTAGGCATTAGCAATAGAAATGTCCCCTGGACCCAATTGTGTAATTGGCATAAAGATTACAGTGGATTTTTTTCAATTAATTTCATGCACCCAGGGCTGTGTATATGCAACCTTTGGAAAATATTCTTAGTTTGAAGTTGGAAAAAGTAAATTTTCTATTGGAAATATAGTTGAGAAGGATGTTACAATGTGTACTAAGAATAAGACAATACAGACCCCCCCCCCCCCCCCGGGAAGGAAAAGCTCTCCTTAGATTTGTGGTATAGCCATTGACCAGCCAGCCTAATCAGGGAAGACACTGGGGTGGCCGTGAGGAAAGAGAGCATCAGGGAAGATAGATCCCCGCCCCCCAACCCACCCCCAACCCGCCACTAGCAAGGACATTGAGGCTGAGGACTGAGAAGTCTAAGAAGCAGTGAGTTAGGGATTTCTTTTCTTGGGTTGGAGAAGTGGATGCATTAGAAGAAGGGTTATACTATGTTTCAGGTTGCTAAAGTCTACTTCTTAATATAAACTTAAACATCCTAAAAAACTGAACCTGGTTAATAAGCAGTTAGATCTCTGTTCATTGACTGACCATTGGTTATTGCCACAGATGGTCCGTTAAACCAGGGCAAATAGAAGAATATTAGAAAGGCGCTTGAAGGATTTTAGATGCAGAAGCCTCTTACTGTAAATGTCATCTTTTTTTCCTTCTTTCCGGGCAGATTCTCAGTATATTGGCCTGACCTCCTGTCTCCTGTTCAGTTTTTCACACTAATCTCTTTTTATTTGTTTTTTCCACTCCAGTTCTCGTGTGTGTGTGTGTGTGTGTGTGTGTGTGTGTGTGTGTGTGTGTGACCATCCCCTTATGGGATGTTTTTGGTCCCAAACTCTTCTTTTCTTCATCTGATTATTAACTGTGCCAGATGTCTCCTCACTCCCTCCCCCAGCACGTGCCCTGGAACCTGGAAGTGGTGCCTTAGTTCAGTACGTCATGGACTTGGGGGAAGCAGCGGGCATGAAAGCACGCCTTTGCCCAGGCCGTTCTGCCTCCTCCTGGTAGGTAGCAGATGCTTTGTGTGCCCGGGTCTGCCCCTTGCCTGGCATATGTTAGGTGCTTAGTGAATACTTACTGAACGGTGGCTCTATTCTCTGAGAAATTTGGGCCAGTACGAGTGGAAAGTGAGGCCTCCTGTCAGGGAAGATGTGGGCAGGCTTCGTGTGGCTTCGCATCTGGTGTGGTGGCTCAGGCATCCTGCTGCTGGTTCATCTTGGCACCCTGTTGCTTTCATGATTGCTCATTTTCATTGGGTTCTGCTGTTTCTTTCCCTTCCTTTCTTCTTATAACAAACCTGATGCTTACTGTTTTATCACCTGCCTCTTGGCTTAACCACCTTGGGCTGTGTTGCTGCAGGCAGCTGGCTTGCTGGTCCCTTCTGGGATGTCTTAGTGCTGCTCCTTGCTTCCCCCCCACTTGCCCTGCCCTGTCCTGCACTTCCTGCCCTTATTACTGAGGCTCTTCAACTGCCCTCCCTCTTTGGTGCCTCTTGATTCTTTCATTCTGCCAAATGACGCAGGTCTTGATCTTTCTAAGATAAAGAGCTTGTGTTTTGTCACACCATATGAGCACTGGGGAGCGGGAGGGACCCCAAGAGAATAGAATGTCCACAACAGGGGAGAGAGCGAACATTGTTTCTTCTGTCAGATAGCCTGTGCCCTTCAGTTTGACCTATTTTATTTTTCGTGAGCTTCATGCCATTAGAATTTGGCCAAATCATCTAGTATTTCTTGAGTGCTTTCCTTGACCAGTCATTGCAGGGTTATGGCGAGTAAGCCCAGCCTGCCTGCTTGGAGCATATGGTCTAATGGCAGAATGTTAGACAATAATCTAATGATGTAAAATTGCAACTGTGCAAAGGCATAACATGTGAAAGGAGAAATATGTTAGGCTCAAGGTGCTCTGGGCATTTTTAAAGGCTTTCACTGAAGTATAATGTACATATACAAGGTTACACATGAAGGTGTGCAGCTTGATGAATTTTCACAAACTCAACGGGCCTGGGTAGCTAGCACCAGATCAAGAAACAGAACTTAATCAGTCCCTAGAAGCCCCTACTGAAAGATGGTAACTTCTGTAATTGCCACCTCTGACACTGCACGCTGGTTTGGAGCAGGAGTCGCATACAAAGCGAAGGACGGCTGCCTGGAAGCAGTATTGCTTGAGCTGAGAGCCGAGGCATGAGTAGGACAGGAGTTAAGGCAAAGACTGAGGGGAGAGTTTCCAGCAAAGGGATACTGTGACAGGAGGGAGCAGGAAGCATTTGGAGGAACTAAAAGCAGTGTGGGATGGGAAGAGGTTTTTTGGGGGCACATTGGAGAGGAAGGTAAGACTGGACCATACTGGAGCTCATGGGCCATCGTGTGGGTTTTTGACTCATCCTAAAAGGAGTGGAGTTGGGGGAAACGTGTGTTTTCTAGAAGTCATTCTGGATGTGGAGCAGAGAATGGGTTGAGGAGGGATCGTGGTGAATTTGAGGAGACCAGGTAGGAGGTTATTGCAGTATTCTAGGCTGGGGGAGGGTGGCTTGGTCCAGGGTGGTGGTAGCAGTGTAGGGAAACGGGTGGGCTTGAGAGCTATTTTTGATCAAAGATGGACAGGCCTTGTTATTAGATCAGCCATGAAGATCAAAGAGGAAGATGTCAGGATGAGTTCCGTGTTTCTGGCCTGGAAACATGAAAGAATGGTAATGCCACTCTGTTGAGCTCGCCTGCCAGCTCAACCAGAATGGCTTCACAGGATATAGATTTTGGTATAAAATTTTATCAGAACAGTTTTATGTAATTAGGTTTCTGCCCTTCCAAGCAAATGTTGGCTGTGATGGCTCCAAGTCACAGTTTGTTATGTTGGGTATTAAAAGAATGTGCTGCATTTATTCATGTATCTCCTAACTTCTTCCCCTCAGCTCTATTCTTGAGGAGAATCACACACACAAATATATATACACATGCACATATGCATGTGTAGCTTATGTGTATTTTCCCTTTTATCAGACAGGAATTCACTGGAGTAGTTGAGTATTTGAAGGGATGATGATAACTGTTGAATTCGATGAATATGGAAGGGTTGATAGTTTCCATGCGTTCACAGCCCATAAAGCCCTGCTAGCAAGTTCTCAGAGGGGCCCCTGCAATCCCATTGGTGACTCTGCAGCTTTTATTGATGCTCTCTCTCTACTTGAACTGGTGATGGTAGCAGGGGTGTCAAGGATAAAAATGTGGATCCTGCCCTGAAACAGTTGAATAGAGGTGAGAACACAGTTATGCCAATATCTATTGTGTATGATCATGCCATCCTGATTCATTACCTTATATTAATATCCAAGTGTTGTACCGAGCTGTATTAGACAGATAAAAAGAAAAGTAACATTGACTCAATTTGCAAGTGTTTATTAATTTCTTTATTCTGTGCTGGACCTTGGGTTTCAGTGGTGAACTAAAACAAGTATAGTGTCCCTGCTTTTGAAGAGCTTCTAGGCTAGTGGTGGAAATGTACATTTTTTAAAAAAAGAAACAGACAAATGACAATGATGTGTACCATAAGGGAGAAATGTACAGTGTTATAAGAACATATAAAAGGGAATTGGCTCTAGCAAGGGACATCAGCAAAGGCTTCTCTGGGGAAGTGATGATTAAATTGCAAGAATAGTATCACTTGGACAAGAGGGGATGGTGAGAAAAGCATGGTCTTGGTAGAGCAGGTCGAAAAGACAAGACAGGAGGCAGGCCAGGTTGTGTGTGAGGTGCACATTAAGCCCCAGATGCCAGGCACTTAGCATCACAGAGGTTTGTTTCTTCCTCCCCCTACACGAATGATGTAGCTTGGAAAGGTCCTCATCATAGGTAATCAGGGACTCCACCAAACAGAGGTTACTCCTTCTAAAGCATTGTAGGTCCCTCTAAAGTATTGAAAGAACACCTGGAGTCGTCATGGTTTGGTTTTCTCTCATCCTGGACATGATGATTGGGCTGGAATTATGACTATATGGACCAAGGGAACATGAAAACAGAGGAAGATGAGGGTTTAGGGGGAGACCACAGCAGCAGAATCCTGGGTTAGCTTTGGTGACAGGAGGGTTATTTCTTTCTAAAGCTTAAGAGCAGCAGATGGCGGGAGACTTCAAAAATACTATCTTTGAGGTGATGAAGGGGCTGGTAGGGGAGAGGAAAAGATGTACATTGAATTCAAGACCCTTAGAGGTTTCCTGCTCATCATCCTGAAATATATAATAAATTGCATGTACTTATATAATAAGCAAAGCAAAATATTTAAGTTAGCTCAAGATGATCAGAATCCAAATATATCTTGATTACAGGCCAGAACTCCTGAGGGCCCTATAAAAGGTGTCCTTTTAGGAAATTAAAACAACAGTAAGTGTTGCATTTTTAATAATTGTGTATTTATTATTCTGGTTTTGTGGGAACAAAGAACCAACCTGCTGGGTGGGATTGACTACAGGTCTTCTTAAGCAGAGTCAAGGTACCTGGTAGGACTGTGTGGGAGAATTAATTAGTGAGAATCTTTCAGATGTCATGGACCTGCTTATTGTAACTGTTAAGTGGGCACACCGTGTCCTTGGTGGCCTATTGATCAGTGTTATCACTTTAAAACCTGCCAGTCAGCCTTGCTGTGAATTGCCTAAAGAAAATTCAATTATAAAGTTGTTGACTAAAATAACTCATGCATATGGAAGCAATGAATTACACCTCTTAGAATTCATTTGCAGTATTAAGTCAGATATTTTTTTAGAGGATTCGGTCTTCTGTGTTCACTTTAAAAATTCAAAGGAGGGCAGGCCATTTTTATCCCAATTTAAGAGCCACACAGGTGACTCCAGTATTGTTTGGCTGGATTTGACTCTCTTGCCCAGCCAGATAAATATAGACATCCTGGCCCAATGCCTTAGCTGTGTGAATGACTGCCATACACATTTAGTAAGCTCCCTGTGACTCCTGAACTTGTGAAAAGCATAAACGGCCCTGCAGACTCACCTGAAAAGATTTTCTTAAATCAGACAGCAGTCGTAAATTGTTGCTAGATGAATGCCATTTATTTTTCACTTTGTGCTTGAAAGTTAAAAAAAAATAGTGGTAGTAATCTCCTCCAGATTCAACATGTCAAAAATATTTGAGAGGGAAAAGGAGAGAACTCAGTTTTAGGGGAACACTCATCTGAAAGCCACATAGGATCACCTTTCCCATACCAAGAATGTAGAATAACTCAAATGACCCATGACCTTAGAAGTTACCATATGGTGGACCTCTCTTGGCTTTTATTCACTTTGCAATATATATATATATTAGTGTATATGAGTGTGTGTGTGTGTCTGTGTGTGTATATAGCATATACACATATCATATACATGTATGTATCAGGGAGATGGTGGTAGTATTTAAAGTGAGCCCCCAATATGAACTGAACATAAATTATGGTGGAATAGTGAGAGAGGAAAATGGGGAGGTAGAGGTGAGGGGACAAAGCAGTGGGAGGAAAACAGGAGGTATGAAAAGGCAAGGTGTATGTGATCCTGTATTCTGACAGAAGCAAGGTATAGGAGTAGAATAGTCATAGGAAAAGTATGTGGGAGGAAGGTAGGTTCAGGCATAAGTTGGCAGCTCTTAGATGCCTGAATGAGGAGTTGGTACTTTTTGAGTGGAGGAGCTAAGTATGTTTAAGAATTTCAATCAGGTGTGTATTCAGGTATGTATAAGATGGGTTAGGAGAGGTACTGGAAGCAAGGAGTTGAGGTAGAGAGCTGGTCTGATTATCTAAATGAGAATCATAAAGGTATGACCAAGGAGAGTTGTGCTCTGAACCTGACATGAAGCAAGAAGATACAAAAGACGTTGTGGATGTCACACTTTTGCATATTAGCGACTGATGGAAGGAAAGAAAAGGGAATTCAAGATGGTGTAAGTTGTTGAAATCCTTCTGATCAACAGAAATTGGTAAGTCAGGAAGAAGGGCTGTCTTTTATTTGCCATCAGCTAAGGTAAAAAGTTAGGCCTTATAATTCTTAAATCACAGACATGTTCGAATTTATCAGATATTCTTCCCTGAGATGTTGCCCTGAGAGCCATGGACATGACACTGAAAGGGTGAATCTGAAGATGGGGTATAAGGATGTAGAGCAAAGTGGAGAGCAGGGTCCAGCAGCACACGTACAGGGAGGGGGTCAGGGAGGAAATGAGGGAGGAGGCATGGCTGTGGAAGAAGATCAGGGAGGAATGGCCAGGGAGAGAGAAGAAGAATAAAGTTAAAAGAGTGACCTAGAAGCCAGTGGAAGAGTTTGCAGGAGGTTATCAAGGAAAATGGAGCATGAAAGAATGTCTGGTTTCATTCATTATGATCTCACTAAGAGCCAGAATGTGAGAAGTGCAGGGGTGAGCGGGGGTAGGAAGATGAAGGCCGTGTGACCAACATTCTGACCGCTGCTTGCTCTCTGTCCCGAATCACCACTGGCCATGGTCTGGTGTTGGCTTGAATCCTTATCCATAGAGACTTAGGGACAGAGGTGCCCCTGGAATGAGAATGTCTGACATCCCAGTATAGACTCTGGTGTATATGCCAGAACTTTGGTGGAACAGTATGATAGTCAAAAAGGGAATAAATATAGGACCTAGGACAGGAGAGAGCTGAATATTATTAATACACAAATGAAGTCAGTAGAAAAAATGATGCTGAATTACGAGAGAAAAGAACTAAATGATAAAGTTATGACTTTGCAAAGTCCAGGGGGGTAGAAATGAGGTCTGGGTTTGGCTTGGCAAGAACAGGGAATAGTTCTTCCTGATAGATGAGGGAGGTGGCAAAGATAACTGAGAACTTTTGGAGCAGAATGGAAGGAAATTGGGAGCACTTAAAGTTGGATTTTCTCAGTTTTCTCAGTAAAATGTGAAAGTCCTTTGCAAGAGTGAATAGGGGGGTGAGATGTAGAGCTAAGGCCATTGAGAAAGTTTAAAAGAAGTCTTAAAGATCAAGTGGTTCAGAGTCAAGGTGAGATGAATAAAATAAGGTCTGGGCAATCTTGAAGGCCAGGTGAGGTTGGACATCGTGTGTTTGTAGTAACCTAGCTTACAGCTTTTTCTGGGGGGCTTAACCAGTTGAGGTTATGCAGTGCTGAGGAGGCACAGAATACGAATGTTCACAGATAGGGACTTGAGACTGTGGGTGGTTGGGAGACCCTGTTGATAACATTTTCGGTTGAGGCCCATTTTCTATAGATGGGATCAAATGCACACATTCAGTCATTCCTCTGTACTCTTGGAGGCTGACATATTGGAATTAATATCTCGATGGTAGAGAACAAAAGAGTCCTGAGAGAGAGCTGTGGCCACAGAGCTGGGAGCCCTGGTCTCCCCAGCACCACTTCCCCAGTCATGCCCACTTAGGCCTCCCTCTCCCGTCTCTGACCCGTCCAACCCCTCAGCCAACTTGAGTAGGATGAAGAATGTGCACACTGGGAGCTGCCGGTCCGCTGGTGGAGGTGGAATTAGTTGTGCTTCTGTACCCCCATGTCTCATAAGGATGTGCTAAATCCTGGCCTTTGCATGTCCAGGGACTGGTAACCTTCACTCGATCCCCTTGCCATGTGCACACTCCATCTGGGCATCTGCTTCAGTTTCTGTTTAGTGCTCCTTCCTGAGCTTGAGATGGCCTGAAACTCTGCCTTCACAGCTGGCCCTATGTCACCTTCCTGGGGCTTCCCAGAGCCTGCTCTCCAGGGACTAGACCCCTCAGCATTGACCGAATTCCTGCCCTTAATGGACTAAAGACCATGAAGCCGTTTTGTCCTTCTTGCCAAATTTGGCCTCTTTAGGTACTTAAAATGGCACAGGATCTGATTTCTCCTTGTCTCTTTGGACATTGAATGCTGAGCTTCACATTACTTATCTTTGGGGCCAGTCTGATAGCTGATCATCTTCACCAAACCTAACTGGACCCACTTCCTTAGGAATCTATGTTGCTCAGGCCTCAATACTCCCTCAGTCAAACCTGCTTAAATCCTCACATCTAAGATGAGAAGAGAAGGGAACCAGAGGGTCAGAGAACAGGATGACCGATGGATAGCAGTGAAATACCAATGTGAAAGTCAGCATCATCTTGATGTATAGCAAGATAGTGTGGAACCAAAGAAGAAGGAGAAGGAGGAGAAGAAGAAATAGGGCCTCAGACAAAAGAAGGTGACCAGTACTGCATGCCCTCCCTAAAACACCCTTTGACTTCCTGCTGGAAGAGGGATTGGTTTGAGTTCGGTTTTCCTAGGGATTAGAATTGGACTGGGGCAGTGGTTAAAAAAAATAAAGGTAGATTCTGACAAGGAATCGCAAGAATCTTTCTTTTGGTCAGTGTTTTTCTTTTTCAGGATGATGTTTGCCACTGCCCATTATGTGAGAAGTCATGCTTGACATAAAACTTCAGTGGAACTAATTTATTCAAACCTGGGCTTCCATGAACATGATAAATTTGTCCCATTTTTCTTGAGCTCCTCTTAATGTCATGGTAGCTTATCTGCCAGCAGGAGTTGCAATGTGCTGTCCTCCTAATGAGCAGGACAGGGCTGCGGTAGTGATCATGTTGCATCCATGACCCAAGCAATCTATTCACTAGGTGCCGGTGCCCGGAAGCCTCTCTTGGGAGTGACATTGCCTGGAGCGTACCTGTCCAGGCTATTACTTTAGTATAAGGATGAGGGTGTTTGGACACCTAAATGAGTGGTTCAGTTTGTTGGCTGAAGATCTCAGTTAGCCTGAATGGTCTTTGTAGCCTGTTCCAGGGTTTTTAATCTTTATTAGATCTCTGTGTCTCAGAAATCTGGCTGTCACAAAAGCAATTTTTAAAACGCACTTAGTGTTACACAATTATTTTGTACAAATCTAGTTTTGTTTTCATCTCCAAAAGGCAAACATCTGGTTTTGTGATGAAGTTGCCAACGCCCTGAATAGGCATCAGGACTCTGGACTTCCATCCCAATCAGTCCTGTTCCGGGTGATATTGGGGAAATTTGTGAAATATAGCTTGCCTTGTCTCTTAAATGACACCTCCATCATAAGGGAGATTGTAGAGAAACCTGTGATAGCACTTTGGAAACCACAGGGCTATACAAATTTTGGTGCTATTCTTAGGCTAGAACCGAAACCCGAAGCTTTGCAGAAAGAAATAGAGCAGCAAGATAGGTGGTGTGTAAGCTTGGCGGCCTCACCCTCTTTCCTTCCTTTACGAATGTTGTGTGCCCATGCTACTGCATCCAAAGTGATCCTGGCACAGTCCTGCTGCCATTTTGAACATTCACACATCAGTTAACCAAATCCATATGCTATGATTTATCTCATTTAAGCCATCTGAAATTCTCCATACATTGTACCCCAGTAGGATCATTTTGGTGGTATTCACAAAAATCTATGCCTCATTTTACTTCAATTTACCCAACATTTAGCGAGTGAGCATCAAACATACGCAAGGTATGATACATGACATATGCATGGACAGCCCCTGTTCTCAAGGACTTACTTACCATCTGGTGAAATGAGAATACGCTTGCTATAAATTTGCTATTTGAAAAGTAGACGCAATGCTAGTGACATGAGGCAAATTGTGTTGTGGGTAACATGAACTTTTGTAGAACTCTTTCTGTCCTGTTCGATTCACATACTATGGCCCAGAGCCCAACCCAAGTTGTGTACTGGCCCTTCACCCTTCCCCCTTTTCAGCAGCCACTGCCCTAGTGCCTCTGGCAACTATGAAAGAACTAATGATATCAACTAACCATACTCCCATCCAGTATGTATTTAGTGAGTATCTCCCACATGATATGTTGGAGAGTTTTGGAGTCTTTTGAAGCTAAGAGGAGACGATGGAGCATGAGCCCAGTTTCACTGTAATGATGAAATTCCCCATGCTTGGAATTGGAATAGGACCATATAGGAAATGTGAGTTTATTTATTTTTGAAAGAGGGAGAGAGAGAGCAGGAGAGGGACAGAGAGAGACAGACAGACAAACAGACAGGATCCAAAGCAGGCTCTGGGCTGACAGCAAAGAGCACAGTGTGGGGCTTGAACTCATGAACCCATGAGAACACAACATGAGTTGAAGTTGGATTATTAACCAACTGAGCTACCCCAGGCACCCCTAAACTGATTCTTTTAGGGCTTGCTTGAGGTTCGGATAACTGAAGGGTTAATTTGGGTTATTCCAAATTAACCTAATACTGATTTTGGATTTTATTTTCTTAAAACTTGGTATGGCAAGGAGTGCATCAGATATATTGGAGATTTTTTTCAAACAGAATAATAAAGGCTTGTTTCACTCTTTCCTGTAACTAATTGCTGGAAATGTCTTTCTCTTTCAGTCTAATATAAATTGGGCTTTCACTCCACTTTCCTTGTTTGTAAGGGTGTGTGTGTGTGTTTCCTTCCTGCATGAGAAGCCAGGATTGGGCCAGTAGGTACTGCTGGATAAGCTAGTGTAACTCAAGTACCCCCAGGTAATCAAGAGCTGTCTTCACTTTGAGGGGAGGTGCTCATGCCCAGTGGGGGCCATCAATAAACAATCCACACATTGCTAAGGGTTCATTAAGTTCTCGGTGGTGTCTGGAGTAACTGGCAGCAGTTGTGTTTGTGAGAGGCCACAGCGGGGCCAAGGTAGGGTTAAAGAAGGGCATCATTGTCTTTTCTCAGTTTTATGTTTTCCAGTGGAGTCCTCACAGGCAACCTCCAGAGCACAGAGAGTACCCATCTGATGCCAGCACAGTAGTTCACAAATAGAAAATGTAAGTGCTTAGTCACGTGCCTCTAAACAGGGCATCGTTTTGCCCACTTTCCCCCACATCGGATCGTTCTGTTACTTTGGCAGAGGATGGCTACAGCTTCAATTACATCGCTTGGAAGATAAGAGGCGCCTGAGAACATTTTTTTTTCTGTCAAGGCCACTTAAAGTGTTGATTAACAAAGAGACCAGCAGGGACCACATGAATACTCAGATCAGAATAGCACTAGGAATACTGCAAGCAGCACAAAGCAAGTGAAAGTACTTAATTAGACTGTGTAAAACTTGACCTTTCTTGGGCACTGGGACCTCTTATAGAAATGCAGTGTAACCCAGAGGTAGACTCCCCGCAGGGAGGCCCAGTGCCCTCAAGGATTGCTGAAGTCCTGATGCATGAGGGGATTGATGTTCCTGGACTTCTTTGTCTTGTACTCCATACACACCTAAAGAGAGCTTCTAGATAGTGGTAGGCTCTGGTAAGTACTAAAGTTTGATTGAGATACGAAGTCTTTTAACTGTGAATGAATGTTTAGGGACAGGTAGAATAATTTTCTTTTCAAGTTTTGTTTCTCTTTGGGAAAACATTCTGTGTAATGGAATCAGGACAGGACCTTGAAGTTGACATGAGTTCCCTGATCCCTTCTCCAGACTCTGCCTGCCTCCTCAGGTGAGTGGAGTGATGCCCGGAGGGCATCCGGCCTCTGCTGAGCCCTAGCCAGGAAAACGTGGTGTGCTCTCCTAAGTTTGCACTTGAGCTGTATTTTGGGCTTGTCCCGTGGAGGTGCAACCTGTCTGTGAGGGTATGTGTGAATGTGTGTTCTTGAGAGCGAGAGAGTATTATGCCTGTGCGTATGGGAGCAGTATGTGTTGGAAAGTGATGAGTAGGACGGTGTAGACACGTTAGCAGCCTTCTTCCTACAGTAGAGAGTTTGGCTTTGAATTCCGTGAACTGATTCATTCTCCTTTTACAATGAGGTAAACAGGACAATTTATGAGGGACTCCTTCTCAGCCCTTTTTCCCAATTTATTTTTATCACCTCCAACTTAACAATTTAAAACGTTGGACTGCACACAGTTTGAATCCTTGACGCTCTTCTCTTTTCTGATTCCACTCATTCCTGGGTGATTCCATCTGGTCTCACGTGTTTATACAGTCCTTATATAAGGTCTGTATTCTTGACTTTCAAATTTTGTCTATAGCTTTCACCTCCCTCCAGAACTCCAGATTTTATATCTCCTTACTTGATATTTCGTCTGGACTATCCAATAGGTTTTCAAAGATAATGTCCTGTACCAAACTCTTAATATCCTATCCCCATAAAACCCACTTCTCCCATTACTTAATCAATCTTACTAGTTAGTAACATCCTCTTTTTCATTTCCCAGACCAGAAACCTAGGTCACCCATGACTCTCACATCCTGTCACCCTCTAAAATTTGATGACCAAACTACCAGCAAACTCTATCAGCTCTGCTTTCAAAACCTATCCAGAACCTCCCTCTCCCCACCTCTCCCCCTACTGGTACTCTGGTCTCAGGTGCCATCTTTTGCCTCTGGGATCATTGTGTCAGTTTCCTACCTTGGGTCCCTGCTATGACCCTTGCTCCTGGCCATCCTTCACGTGGCACCCAGCGTGATCCCAGCCTTGGGACACACTGCTATTCACAACCCTCCTGATTGTTTCCTTCTTTCAGTCTGAGAACAGAGTCCTGATGGCACTGAAGAGGAGGGCCTGCTGTGATCCGGTCCCTGTTTCTCTCTGACCTCCTCTCCCCTCAAGCTTCTCTTCCCTTCCCTCCAGGCCATCCTTGCTACTCTTCACTTGTACCCTGTGTACTTCTGCCTCAGGGCTTTTGCACCTACTGTCCCCTTGTTTTACACCTTCAGGTACTTTGCATGGTTAGACTGTTATAAATTCAGATCTCTGGTAAAATGTCTCCTCTTTAAGGAGGCCTTCCTGGACTTGCCTGTATAAAATTGCACAATAATAACCTCCTCATCCTAGCATTACCTCTGCCTCTTAATTTCCTTTATTTTTCTCCATAGTGGATGTCACTGTGTGACTTAACCAGTTTGTCATGGCTGGGCATGGGAGGAGGCAACCATTGCTCGTGGATGCTACCAACCAGCCCAAGGATCGTAGGGAACTAGACAGGGAGAAAGAAGGCATTGATAGAGGGAGGGACCAGCCGTAGAAAGACAAGCTTCCTTCTGATGCCGCAGTGTCAAAGCTGCCTACACTTGAACCAGCTTACTAGAGTCATCTCTTCTGTGGAGAACAGTTGTCACAACACAGCTACTAGCAAAGACTAACCATGATTTATATGAAAAGAATTGAAGAGAACGTTAAAATTTACAATTTAACATTCATGGCTTTGTATTTTCAGAGTCTTACATGAGTTAACAGCTTCCCAATTCCTGTTGTGACTCAAGCGTCTCTGTCCCTTTTCCTCTCTATGGCTGCTGTTGTCACCTACTTAAAGCCCTGACCCTCAGTGATATCCTCCTCATTAAGAAGGATTATTAGCACTTACTACAAATGAGAATGTTTAAAATATATTGGCAGTTAAGGAAGGCATCTCTGCTGCTGGTAAACGAAGAACAAAATGGAAGACCATTACCGTTGGGGTGGGGGCAGGTGGTGCAGGGTGCTTAGTTAGTGCAGAAAAAGTGAGTAGCTATAGGACCCATTCCCTGCTGAGAACAGGATCTTTGAAGATGTTTTTAATTTGTGAATCTTCTTCTTGCACACATGAAGATAACCTTATCGTTTTTTAACCTGCCGTGTAGAGCTAGTGTAGTATGTACTTACGGACCATGAGATATGTTCATGGGCTTGGTTTGTGGTATTTCCAACTGCGAAGTAGAAGCTGTTCTAAAATGGAACAATTTTCACTGGTCCTAAAAATAGAGATCAACTTCTCCCCCTCCACCCCCCAGACCCCACTTCCCTGCCAGTTCTCACCATCGCTGGCCAAGGCTACAGAACAGGACTCTAGCCAGCTCCCTAGGCAGAGCTAGTTAACAACCAGTATTGCTATTTCTGATGCCTTTCTTTTTTTTAGACACAAAAACTCAAATCTGTGAAAAAGATTGATTAAAACCTTTGGGAACGATAGTGTTTCAAGTGCTTTTTTACATATGGTCCATACCTAAATAATTTTAATCTGTTTTTGTCCATGTACTTTTTTTTTTTTCTCCTTCAGAAAGGTAATTGGTGTGTTCATCATAGTGTATATAGATCCTTGTGTATATTCTGACTGGGACCAGATGGGATATGGTCTGGCATACTGGCATCCACGATGAGCCTAGGGGGCTTTTGAGCAGGATATTTTGAGTGCTTACAACCCTCATAAAGCATAAAACTGGCTATGTTAACCTCAGAAGTTAGCCAAGTACACCCATATTTCACTAGAAGCAATAGAGAGCTGGGTTTAATGTAATTCGGGACTATTTTGAATCCCTCCCTGTCCCCCACCAAATCACACTTAAAATATAAACTTAATTAGCTACTACCTAACTCCCAGAATTTAGAAACATCTGGAATTTCTCTGTGAACATAATTTAGGGAAAAAGGCTAAATGGGTAGTGTTGTAACAGCTAATGATGTCTGGTGTGAAGTTTGCTAGCCTTAGGAAGCCTATGCCAATAATTTTTCTTAAAATTAATTTTAAGGATAAATCTCCTAAACTTTCTCTGACATCTTCTGTGTGATGGTTAAATCATGCCCTCGAGCTTGATAGACAAAAGAGAGAAAAATATAGATCAAATTTTGCTTTTAATACATTTTAGGTTATTGTATTATATGTTTTTAGAAGATTTACATGAACTATTCACATTAACACTAAGTCAAGTTTCTAAGTCCCTGGGGCTTCTGCGTAAGTATCAGGAGTGCTATTCATTTATCCTATGGAATGTTCAAGACAAAGATTAATAAACCTAGTAGACCCAGATTAATAAACCTGGTAGACCCAGGCTTTGTGGGACCTAAAACATGGAATTTTGGAATGCATCTTAAAAAAGAACAAAAGATTAGGTACAGTACAATATTTAGAATGAGAAAAGAAATCACAGCAAGTCATAGCAAATGTCATCTTTTAAAAAGTGAGAAATACCATTATCATATAATATCCAGAAAAGTCATGTAATACTTTAATTAAATGCCTCCATTGTCTGTTGTTTGAAAAATACTTTTGGCTGCATGGTCTTTGATCACTTCATACAACAGTAGCTTCTGTAATATTCTCTACAGAGATATTAGAAAGATAATTATTTTCTCTCTGTTGATTGGACTTTTTTTATTGCTAGTTTAGGAAAATTTTACATCTTCTTAATAATGTAATGTCATATACACTTTTCAACATTGCTGTCAAATTGGGAAACTCTATGAAGTTTCTTTCACTGTAAATTATCTTTCTGTAAGATTTGAAAGTCTTTTCCATAGACCGATTTCTGGCTCTGAACATTTATTTCAAGGCTTGTTTTCTCCTTCCCCACTCTATTTCCTTTTTGGTCCTGGGAAGTTTATTTTGCCATTTCTGGCCATGACACGGGGAATTAGGACAGGAGCATTCCTGGAAGCCATTTCTCCACCCAGACAGCAAGCAATAATTTACCTCACGTAGAAGCAGTATGTGTACCTACTGAATGCCAACTAAATGTACTCCCAGATCAACTGCTCCTTAGCTGTGTTCCAAATGCCCATAGATGTTACCATGCCACCTGGCAGGGCGTATGTGCATGTGTCTCACAGGGCATTTGGAGGAGGAAGCCTTGGATGAGAGAGGAATAAAAGGAACCATCTTCATGGTAGTGGTAATGCATCTTACTTGTAGAGAATTTACAGAAATATTAAGTCTGAACAAACGCATTGTTGAAGCTCCTCCCAAGTTGTTGAAAGAGGCCCAGGTAAGTGAGAGTCCTGAAGCGTAAGCTTTGTTACAGTCCCAGTAAATCTGCCTTATCTAATATGTATTGATGATTCATCAAATCCATCACCAAGAGTGCTCTCCAGAGAAGCAGTGTGGCACTCCCTCTCACCGACTCCTATCCCCAGGGTCACATTCAGTTCTCATAATTTAAGCATGTGATTGAAAGTCCCTTTGTGTTTAATTGAGGCTGTCCCGCTCCACCCCATTAGCACTACCCTCCTCCTTGCTGAAAAGGTACCAGGAAAGAAAGCTGTTATTAATTTTGTTATGTGAAGATATGCAAATGTTATGCTGACTCTGGGCACAAGATGGGAGTTGGGAGTTAACACCCTTTCATTCCCTAGTATTATCTCCGCTGATCCATTATCATAAACAGCACTATTATATTTTCCTTCCACATTAGTTTTGCTGGTGATTTTTATTTTACACTCATCATGGGGTATGCATATCTGTCAGATGGAATGCTGTTAGGAGTCTGGTCTGCTAAATGCTTTCCCATAGTAATGGCATTGTCAGCCTAAGTGAGTGGCAGTTTCATATTGTGCAGAAATAGCCTGTCATGCATGCCCCGGCTGTTTTCATTTCACTGCAGGAATTACAAAGATCTTGGCCGGTGAATTTATACACGTATTTATGTCAGTCCAGATTGGCTGATTTCTACCTTTCTGTTGTACTAATTAGTATAGGTAGGATCCAGAAAGGTTTGATTTATCCTAGTGATTGGAAATTGACAACTTGAAGAACTGTGGAAGAATTAACATCATTTGCTTAAGTATTGTTCACATAATTGTGTAATTTAATAGCAAATAACAATACCTCAAAAAGTTAGGTATTCACAAGGTATCTCTGAAGGCTGATTTTCAAAAGAAGTTCTAGAGGTAGAATGTTGCTACTATTCAGAGTTCCAAAGAAACCGTGATCATAAAATACCAAAGAACAAGAAAAGCTTTGAGGGAATAATATCCTACATCCTGTTTCAATATTTAGGATGAAATGGAATAGATACTTTGTGGATTATGTATTTGGAAATTGCTACGTACTCCTGAGCATAGTTGATTTCCCATTTAAATCAAGAACTGTTAAACCTAAAGGAGTTATTTTTGTACTGATTTTTACGAGCTCAAATTAACTAATAAACTCCCATTTTTATGTTTTGCTGTTTTACATTGTAATGGATCCAAAAGATTGGCTTTGCTTGTGTATTTGAAACTTGAGGGATTTAGAGGCCGCCAGGAGTCTTCACTGAAGGTAAAGGAATTAACTTAGAAACTCAAGGCAAGCAGGGGCCATGTGATACTTGCCAGCCAGTCTATGCAGTCACCATGGGAAAAACACGGACTTTGCTACTATTCCGAGTCAGCTTTGATGGGATGGATTAATATTTATCACGTGCTTGGTGTGTTTCATGCACTCTGTTAATTGATAGTTGCTATATTATTTCCTTGACTCCTCACAACTTTCTGAATTAGGTTTTGTTATTACCTCCATTTTCCAGATAAGGAAACAGCCTCAAAAAGATGCAGTGATTTGCCCAAGATCCAACAGCTAATGAGTGGCAGTGCTGGCATTAAACCCAAGTCTGCCTGGCTCCGGCGTGTTACCCATTACTAACTAGTACACTCTATCAGCTCTCCTGTAGGATTTCCTAGACTGGAGTTAGGAGGCTAGACTCAGATGCGGATCATTCTGAGGAGCGATAGATTTGGGCCAAAAACTGGTCTTCAGTAGAGAGAAGAATTGGAGTAATGAGTAACCATTGGGCAGAGCAGAGTGGGAGAGTTGGTGGATCCTGCGTGTGTGTTTAGGGAAAGCACAGGATTGGATCCAGAGAGCTCAGCTCTGGTGGAGGGAGCAGACGAGTCTGACTGGCTAGGCTGGCAGGGCTCAGATGCCAAGGAGGCCAGGGCATTAGCTGGATGTGGGAGGCTTGTATAAGAGCCACAGCTGCTCCCTGCCCTGTCTTCTGCACCCTTTTGCTTTTGGTATACAAACATTACACAGCAGGTATCGGATGGATGGGAGTGAGTTCCAGGGCAAAGATGCTAAAAGTTGTCTTAGCAAGAAATGGGCCAGGGGTATAAAGTCCTTTACTTTCTTTCCTCCTCCCTTTCAGGCTGCTCCTGATCCATCATTTTATGCCAAAAGTTTGGACTAATTAGAAGGTCTCTGTTGCTGGACAGCTCTCCATGCCTGATGGAAGGTGAAGCAGAGAGATAAGGGAGGCCTTTCCTCTGTGTCTGGGAAACAGAGAAGCTCAGATCAGGTCAAGGGCTCAGCCGCTTGCGAGACAGCATAAAGATCATACGCTCCAGGGCAGAAACATATCAGATCCTGGCTCTTCTGTCAGTGACAGGCCCTACCTGGCCCAGTTCTTGCTGTCTGAGAAATTACAGCGTTCATGAGGTGACACATAGAGGCTCAAGTTTTGCAGCATTTGAATTTGTAAGCTTCTCTCCAGGCTTCTTGTAGTTTCTGCCTAGAGCAACACCCCTGGTGGAAAGTTAAGAAGCGTGAGGGTAGGGGTAGGTTGGTGGTGTTCATTTCCAAATATGTCAGTGGCTGTCATGTGAGACTAATAAGATAGTTTGGGGCTTTGGATGTAATTTAAATAGTTTTTTAAATGTTTGTTTATTTTTAGAGAGAGAAAGATAGCAAACAAAGGAGGGACAAAGAGAGAGGAAAAGAGAGAGACAGTGTCTGAACCAGGCTCCCAGCTATCAGTGCAGAGCCCAAAATGGAGCTCATACTCACAAACTGTGATATCATGACCTGAGCTGAAATCAAGAGTCAACGCTTAACCAACTGAACCACCAGGGTACCCCTTTGGACATAATTTAATATGACAAATTGACCACTTGCTTTATTCTTCTCTCCCTTTCCACTCAAAATACTACCAAACAATAGTAAACTCATTAAGTGGTATTGATCCCCCAAGGTTGACGAAAATGGGTACCAGTTGGTAATAGACTTTAATAAAGTTTATTATTTATTAATAAAGGTAAAAAGCAGCAAGAGGAGAGGTAACCAACTTAGCAAAACAAAGGAAGCTGTGGTAGCTACCGTCTTGCAGAGGGGTATACTGATGAATAGCAAGTACATTCAGTGTATACAGTCTCTAGTGGTCTTAGAAGAAGCAAGTACCACAGAAGATGGCAGTGACATAGGTTTGAAAGCTACCAAAATACATATTCAGAAGTTTTATAAGGAATGGCATAAGGGAGGGTGGGCTTGGATCTTCAGCTGCCTTTCTACGTGACATCGTCACATGATATTCTTCTCATCAGCCTCCCATTCCTATGTCCTAGATCTGAGGTTTCTTTGGAGAAATTAACAGGGAGGCTCCACACTCAGGGATATCACGTATAAAGCAGGGCGAAGATAAGTTAAAGGACTGGGGTGCCTGAATGGCTCAGTCGGTTGAGCGTCCGACTTCCACTCAGGTCATGATCTCACAGTCCGGGAGTTCAAGCCCTGTGTTGGGCTCTGTGCTGACAGCTTGGAGCCTGGAGCCTGCTTCAGATTCTGTGTCTCCATCTCTTTCTGCCCCCCACCAACTTGTGCTCTGTCTCTCTGAAAAATAAATAAGCATTAAAAAAAGAGAGAAGTAAAAGGACTGAACAACAAGGAGACTCAATAAATCTACAAGGTAGATACTCTTAAGGCAGGAGAGTAGAAAATTAGAGTCTTTAGAAACAGAATGATTCGTGGATGAAGAGATTTCCAGACCCTTATATTTGAGAGCCTCTCAAATAAACAAACAAACAACTTCTTTCTGGCTGATTGCTCTTCATTGAAGGCTCCAAGGCAAAGTACCAGCCCATATATTCCATGTGTCCACAGAGATACTTTGTGCCTGAACTTTAAGTGTGAATATGCAGGCAAAGTTTAGAGAGCATTAGAGGAAACCTTTCAAAGTGGGAGAAGCTGATAGAAACAAATTGAAAAAAAAAAAAAAAAAGAAAGAAAATAGAGATAAGAAAATGTCAAAATAACCATCTCCTAAAGAATATTGGGATAGGACTGCATTTATGAATTAAAAGAATGTGATGATAAAGGAACAATTAAAGAATAGAGAAGACATTTTATACATAAAACTGTGCCTACTTAAAATAAAGTTAAAAGATTTGGAAAATAACTCTTCTAGAAAGTAAATAAAAAGAAAAACCTTGAAAATAGGAATGAAAGATGGGGAAATAGGAGATCTGTTTGTGAGGACCATATCCAATATAAATTCTAGAAAGAGACCACAAAAAAGAGAGAAGGAAATCAACAAAGACATATTTTTTTTAAAAAAATCTAAAGACCTGTGTTTTTGAACACATCAAAATGCAGAAAGATGGGTACTTCTAAAGGGCACACTGAGTGCCTTAGTATATGGGGGTAAAACCTAAAACCATTGTGGAATTTCACAATACAGTAGGGAAAAGAAAGAAAAGCAGAAAAGAATTGGAGTCACATTTCTTCCAGTAACAGCATTGGATTCTAGAACACAAAGGAATAATTCCTTTAAAATGGGGGGGGGGATTATCTTCTACTAAATATTTCCTACTTAAGCAAATGATCAACCAAATGTGAAGCAAAATATTTTCAGAAAAAAAGTATTTAAAAATCTACCTTCCATCTAGACTTTCTTGGAAAGTGACTTAGAAGATGCTCTTCAACAAAATAAATGAATAAATGTAGAGGGGGCTTTGGCTTCCAGAAAAAAAAAAAAAGAGCATGCAGTGTTGGAGACAGGAGAAGGGAAGTCCCAGCTTGACAGCTGTGTAGCAGAGCGAGCCCTAGGAGTAGGGTGACAGGGACATAATGGTATGGCGAAGGAAGACTCCAGAAAAAAAATGGAGTTGATAGAAAATCTGATGTTTATTTATTGGAGTGGGCCAGATCTTTTGTAAGTCATATAGGACATCTGACGGCAATACTAAAGGGAAAAAAATTGAAACCTGCAAGTAAGAAAACTGGGCCATTATTATTTTCTAAGCAAAACACCAAGTTAAGGTAACTATCATTACTTATCAATGAAAGTATTTGATAGGTCTAAAATAACTATCCCGTATTTCAGTAAACTCTATAAATTACCCCAATCCTTGTGGATTACTTGGGAAAAATCCATGTGTTGTTTTCTTTCTTCTTGTTTCCTACTCCACTCCATCCCATCATTGATTATTTATCCTGTGCTTATGTTACACTATTCTGCTTGACTTGTGTGTTAGGCAGGGATCTACACAGAAACACAAAGAGCATGTGTGTACATGTGTGTGTATGCATATATGTGTGTTCTATGTATGCACATACACATGGAAAAAGAAATAGAGATATTTATTTTAGGGAACATTAGGGGAGAGTGACATGACTGAAGTTTATAGGGCTCATCAGCAGGCTGGAAATTTAGGTAATGTGAGTTTGAATATAAAATGTGAGCAGGTTAATAGACTGGAAACTCAGGCAAAGTTTATGTTGTAGTCTTGAGGCATAATTGCTACTTTCTTGAGAAACCACAGTCTTTGTTCTTGGGGCCTTCAATTGATGGGATCTATACTGTGGAAGATAACATGCTTTACGTAGAAGTCTACTGATTGCAAAGATGAATCATGTCTACAAACACCTTCACAGAAACATTAAGGCTAGTGTTTGATCAAGCATCTGGGTGCCATAACTCAGCCACGTTGACACAGGACGTTAACTATCACAATCTGTTGAGCATCATCTGTGTCTTAGGTTGGTCTGTGATAACAAAATACCATAGATGAGATGGCGTACACAACAGGGGTTTATTTCTCATGTTAAAAGAGACTGGAAATCCAAGATCAAGATGCCAGCAGAATTAGATGTCTGGTGAAATCTCTCTCCTTGGATTGCAGATAGTAACTTTGTCTCTGTGTTCACGTGGTCTTTCCTTGGGGATGTGCATTCAGACAAGGAGAGAGACCAAGCAAGCTCTCTGGAGTCTCTTCTTAGGGCACAAATCCCATCATAAGTGCCCGACCTTATGACCTCATCTAAAGCTTGTTACCTCCCAAAGGCCCCATCCTCAGATACTATTACCTGAGTGGTTAAGGTTTCAATACAAGAATTTGGGGGAACACAGTTCACTTGGTAGCAAACAAAATAGAAGTTCGTTCTCCTTTCTGGGAAACAGGAGGCAAAAGTTCATTGTGAACCTTCTGACTACATCTATCCTTCTGTTTTGGTACCATTTGTAGGTCTAGTTTTGCAATTTGGGAGAAAAGACTGAGACAACAAGATGGAAAAATTAAGATCTTGTGGCCTAGCTTCATGATGTTTCCTCATCCTCCATAGGGTTCTCTTTAAATTTGGTTCAGGAAAGAACGATTTCACACTTAATCAGTTTAGTGAGATTGATAGCTTGGAGACAATTTCATATGTGAAATAGATACAGGGCACCTCCCCTTCTTATATTCCTATTAGGTAAATTTAGAAACTCATTAATTTTTTTTTCTTTCTTTCTTTTTTAAAATTTATTTTTGAGAGAGGGAGACAGCATGAGCAGGGGAGGGTCAGAGAGAGAGAGAGGGAAACACAGAGTCTAAAGACAGGCTCCAGGCTCTGAGCTAGCTGTCAGCACAGATCCCAGTGTGGGGCTCAAACCCACAAACCGCAAGATCATGACCTGAGCCAAAGTCAGACGCTCAACCGACTGAGCCACCCAGCTGCCCCTTGACTTAAGCTTTTGAGTATAGAATTATTCCCAGGAATATGTACGGATTGGATTGCAAGATTATGGGCCTAGGAATTATTTTTTTTCTTTAGTGCTTTTCATTTTGCTTACTGGCTCTTGGTACACTGCATCCTGAGGCTAAGGGGTTAGAGAGACCCAGGAAGTTTTTGAGTCTTAGTGAGTATATTTTAACTTGAAGGTTGATGCACAGCAGGATTGCAATTGCAAATCAGTGACCACTTGGGCAAGTATCATCCCACTTCAAAAGAACCCTAAGGTCTCAGAATTATCCATTTGAAGAGCAGAGAATATAGTGTCCAGACTTTCTAAGGGCAGACAAATGCTTTGAGTTGCTACGTTGCTCTAAGACTACAGGGTCCTCTCGCTTTGACATGTCTTTCTGCCTTCAATGACTGTTTTGATGGTTTCCTAATAGCTCAGCAGCTCGAATAGGAGGCTGCATCCTGGTGCTGTGTGGCAGTTCTTTAATAAAATTTCTAGGGTCTTCCCTAATTGGGAACTTCGACCTGTGCCATCAGTGTCTGTCTCCTAAAGTTACAAAGTGGGAAAGGAGGTAAAATTTAAACATCATCTCACCTGGCTTCCCATTTTTGGTGCATGATTAAACCTTTTAAAGCAGATGGTTGTTTGCTTTTCTCCTGAAAACTCTGGGAACGGAAAATCTTCATTTTCTTAAGAGGTTCTTCCTTATGTCCAACTGAAATCTCTCTTGCTTTAAATTTTTTATTGATTCTGTATTAACACAGAATCATAGCACTATAGAATTTTAAAGTTGAAAATAATTCCTTAAAGATTATTTAACCAATTTCCATTTGGCAGTGGAGACATGGGGGCATAAACAATTCACGTGACCTGTGTAAAGTCATAGGCAGGATTCCAAGCTTACCTTGCTTGGATAATTGCCTCAGATATTACATTTCAGAATTTTCTGGAAGACATTCTTGGCAGAATCCATATCTTTGTTGGTCTGTTCATGTCTTTATTCTCTCAGCTAACATTTATTAAGCACCTTCAGCATACAAGTCACTGCTCAGCATAGTGTTCTAACCTGAGTAAGATAAGGTCCTAGACTATCAGTCTAGTCTCCTACAGAGATACCCTGTGGTAGTTGTTTCCATGGAAACTCTGTAATATAGTGATAATGGCTCTTGGCTCAGCGTGGTTTCTGAGATGTAGTAACTCTTGCACTGAGTTCAGGAAGGTGAGTTGGAATAACTCAAGACAAGACACTATGAAAGGACATTGGAGAGACAGCAGCATGGAGGGGAAGTATCTCAAAAGAGGTTGTTGGGTTCTAAACAGCTCGGTGGGAATAGAGAATTATGTGAGGACATGTGGGAGATGCACCTGAGGAGGAAGGCATGGCTCCTATCTCAAAGGACCTTGGATGCCAAAGAAGGTACCAGGAAGTTTTTGAAGGATTGTAGATGGGAGTGTGATGTAATCCTATTTGCCTTTTGACTATATCAATGTGACAGGATCCTGGAGGATGACTGGGAGGAGCAGCTGGGAGGAGGGAGAGGCTGAGGGAAAGCAACAGGCTGGGTGACAGCTAATGAAAGCTGGGAAAGGCGCTAGAGCTACACGTGTGGATCAACTGAGAACATAAGAGAATATGAGGTAAGGGTAGATGACAACCAGTCTTGAACATGGTGAGTGCGGGGAGCCTTAAAAGAACCAGAGTGAGATGTCTCGTAGACAGGTGGATATGTAGACAGGAGCTCAGGACATCCACTCTGGCTAGAGGCTTAGTAGGTGATTGTCTGTGTAAAGGGTATATTTTATGTTTTTCCACCATGCCAATCTCTAGATCTCAGTTGGTTTAGTTATTTACTCTACTCCACCTTTTCAAGAAGAAAACCAAGAAAATGATTTCTCCATAACATAAACTGGTTTTTGGGGTTGAACAGGACAGGGTACATAGATGAAATGGTTTCATTTTTCTGTAATTACAGCCTTCAAACATGCTATGTTGAATTACTCTTTTAATGATAACTTGGGTAATCGTGGAGCTTTCTGGCCACTTATAGATATCTAAGAAAGTGTGCTGGAGTGTGGTCCTGCTGAATTATTCAAGCTGATACGTGGCTTGAGGCTCACCTCATTCTCTTGTCCTTTGAACCAGTGCCCACCACTCAGTCTCAAGGGGCTGGCATGGGAGGGACATATTCTGCTTTCTTAGCCCTTTGCCCATTTTTAAATTGGATTTCTTTTCAATTGAGCTGTATGAGTTCTTTGTGTATTTTAGAGATTAACCCCTTATCAGATGGTTTGCAAGTATTTTCTCTTATTGCATAGGTTCCTTTCATTTGACTGCTCTGCTGTGCAGACACTTTTTAGTTTGATGCACTTCAACTTGTTTGTTTTGCTTTTGTTGCTTGCAATTTGGGTGTCCTATCCCAAGAATCTTTGCTAAGAACAGTGTCAAGGAGCTTTTGTCCCTGTGTTTTCTTCCAGTACTTTTTCAGTTTCAAGTCTTCTATTTAAGTCTAACCCAGGGTTGATTTTTGTGAGTGGGTCCAATTTCATTCTTTTGCATGTGAGTATCCAATTTTCCCATCATCATTTATTGAAGAGACCATCTTTTCCCCACTGAGGATTTTTTGCTCCCTTGTCAATTGGATAAAATTGAAAATCTCTTAGCTACACTTAGGGGAAAAAAAACAGAGAAGCCTCAAATAACTAAAATCAGAAATAAAAGAAGAGACATCACAACTGACAACAGAGTTAAAAATAATCATGAGATTAATGTGAATAATTATATGCCAAAAAATTGGATAACCTAACAGAAATGGATCAACTTCTAGAACATACAAACTACCAAGAGTGAATCATGAAGAAACTGAAGATTTGAACAGATCAATTATGAGAAAGGAGACTGAAACTTTTATCAAAAGTCTACCAAAGAAAAGCCTCAGACCAGAAGACTTTTCTGGTCAGTTTTATCAAAGATTTAAAGAATTAACATCAATTTTTCCCAGACTCTTAAAAAAGAGGAGAGAACATTTTAAAACTCATTTTGCTACACCAGCATTACCTTGAATTCAAAGCCAGAAAAGAACACTACAGAAAAATAGAAACCAATATCCTTGATGAATGTAGAGGCAAAAAATGCTCAAGAAAGTACTAGCAAACCAAATTCACATGGTGCCATGTGGCAGTTCTTTAATAAAATTTCCCCTGATCTTCCATAATTGGGAAATTCTACCTGTGCCATTGATGTCTGTATTCTAAAAATACAAAGTGGGAAAGGAAGTAAAGTTTAAACATCATCTCACATGGTTTCTCATTTTCTGGGCATGATTAAACCCCTTTCTTAGAACCTTTTCAATTGGAAAGTTCAGTGGCTAAATATATTCCTCAATATTGTTTTTCATGCTTATAAATGGGATCATTTTCTTTATTTCTTCAGAGAGCTCCTCATCAGTGCACAGACACAACTGGGTTTTGTATGTTGATTTTGTATCCTGTGCTTTACTTAACTCATTTAATAATTGTAACAGGTTTTTTTGGTGGAACCTTTAAGGTTTTCCATATATAAGATAATATTATCTGCAAACAGAGAATTTTACTTTTTTTGTTCCAATTGTTCCTTGCTTTGGAGCTCCAGTAACACATAGATTGTCTCTTTTAATGGTATCCCATAATTCACAGAGGCTTTCTTTATTCTTTCCATTTTTTTTTCTTTTTGTTCCTGTGAGTGGATGTGATTTCAAGTGACTTGTTTTCTTGCTCATTGGTTGAGTTTTCTGTTGAGGTTCCTACTGAATTCTTCAGTTCATTCAGCCACCTGGGGTGGCAGGAACCCACACTTGTAGGGAGAAGCTGGGGTTCTGGGTTGTGGGAGCTCATGATACCACTTGGGGCTGCAGAATGTGGCCCGTCGCTGGATCTGGGATCCATGGTAATGTTGAGCAGACTTCACTCTCCTCCTTCAAGGATGTGTCTCTCTGTGTTGGTCTGCCTGGGCTTAGGTTGAATTTTTCTTTTGTTCCTTCTTGAATGTGCTTTTCGTGTTCATGTGCTGTAATCCATCCCTCGCTTGGAATCCTTGTTTCTTGTGCAGGTAGTTCAAATTGATATTTCTGGGGAGAGGGATAAGTACTAGAAATTTTTATGTTGCAATTGTACTGATAACACCCGACCCCAAACCTTAAATACAAAACCTGAAAGAAAAATAAATCCCAGTTTTAAAATCTCTTTCTAAACTACTTTGCAAACTGCCCTCAATCCCTCCTCAACACGAGGCATTCATTCATTTAAGACATGGTGTTTGTCATCCTTTCTTAGAAGCTTTTCACTCTGTGCAGCATTTTCCATTCACATATGCAGAATTTGCTGGTTCATGTATTTTCACTGGCCTGGCATTCGGAGTTGGCTTTGCCTTGAGCCAGTTGTGCAAGGGGCTTCATTCTTAATCCCGAGGTTATATGGTTCGGTTAGAGTCATTATCCTTTCTGGACTTCACTTTTCTCATCCATAGACTGTGTGATTTATATCTTGTTTAAAGACCTCTCGTGTGCAGTATAACTTAGTGTTTGAAAATGCTTCATGGCTTTGGGTGGGCTACTTCTTTGTCAAAGAGAGTGAGAGGCTTAAAGATCCAAGCAGTTTGCCAAGAGTGAAAGGAATCAGGATGCAGCCCCTGAGAAAATCCTGGTTTCCTTCTTAAGTGTTAGATAGTATCAGTGAAGGGTGATGTGAGCGATGTGGGGGAGAGAGGGAAGAATGTTGGCAAATACATCTGACCGAGATGTCATTTTTGGTCCATTCTCTCTCTCTCTCTCTCTCTCTATCTCTCTCATTCTCGCATACACATGGCACACAAACTTTTGGTGAGGAGGTAGTACAATATCCTAATCAAGCTGTATTATGAACTAGGTACATTGACAAACTAATGAAACTTGACATTTTCCTTTAGCATTAAAAATTAGTATTTGTAAGATTTCTTATATTCTGACCTTTTTTAGGTAAACATTTAAAGAGTGAAATCCATGTATCATGAGTATATAATTTGATGAGTTTTGAAAAATAGTATTTGTGTAGAACCAATACCTCAGTGAAGATGTAGGACCTTTCCATCTCCCCAGGAAGTAACCTTGGACATTCAATGTCTAAACCATCTGGACAGCCACTGTTCTTATTTATAGCACTAGAGACTTGATCTCCTTTTTTTGAGCTTCAAATAAGCACAATTATATAGTATCTACTCTTGGTCTGCAGTGTTTCACTAAACAAATTTCTGAAATTAAGCCATGTTGTAGTGTGTCTCAGTTCACTTTTTTTAAACAATATGTATTCTGTTTAGTCATATAACACTCTGTTTATACATAATTGTATTCTTTGTTTTTTGTGTTTCCAGTTTTGGTCTATAAATAAAGCAATATGCAACATTTTTTGTGGACCTATGTTATCATTTATTTTGAGTAAATACCTAGAAGTGGAATTGCAGGTCATAGGGTAGGTGTTGTGCTGAACTTGATTTTTGTAAAACTTGGCAGATAATCTGAAAGTTAGACCATTTCATGGTGCCATCGTCAGGGCCTGAGAGCTCCAGCTGTTCCCCACCCTAATAAAAATGTGGTTTCATGCTTTTTAGTTGTAGCCATTCTGGTGCATTGCAATTTTCTTCTTCATTCTTCTGATGAATAATGATATCAAACACTTGATATTGTGAGCGTTTGGCATTTGTATACCTTTTTAGTGAAGTGTCCATGTATTTTGCCCTATTTATTGGATTGTTCCATCTTTTTTAATGAGTTGTAGTTCTTTTTATAGTCTATACTGATGAGTCATATATATCACAAATATACGACCTGTATATATGACACACATATATAGCAAATTTTTCAGCCTTAGCTTGACTTGTCATTTTTTAATAATATTATGTAATAATAATATTCTTCATAGATGAACAAGCAACCTTAATTTTAATCAAGTTTAGTATGTCAATTTAAACCTTTTTTTTTTTTTGGCTCACACATTATCCTTTCTTTGCCTTTTCCAAGATAGTAAGTATTACTCCTATTTATTTACATAGAACTATCATTTTAGGTCTTACCTTTTAGGATGTATGATCTATTTCAAGTTAAACCTTCCTTTACATGATAAAACAAAACATAAGTTCACTTTTTCTTCTCTTCCCCCTCATACGGATATCCAGGTTCTGGCACAGTTCATTAAAGAGTGTTGTTTCTCCATTGAATCACTGTGGCACCTTGTCAAAGATGAATTGACAATATTTGTGTAGTTCTTTTTCTGGACTCTTCAGTTTGTCTATTCTTGATAACTGTAGCTTTATAATAAGTGTTAGAATCAGGTCGTAGGAATTCTCTAAACTTTGTTGTTTTGATGAAGATTATTTTGGTCACTTGAAGTCAAATATATTTTAGAATCAATTTATCTTTAAACGAAGCCTGACGGGATTTGGATTTCGGTTGTGTTAAATGTATCTATCTTAACACTACTGAGCCATTCTTTTCACTCTCCATTTGTTTAGGCTTCTTTGATTTCTCTTAGTAGTTTTTTTTTTTTTCTAGAATAAGTCTTCGAAATCTTTTCTTCTATGTATCCCTGAAGATTTTTTATAGTATTGTTAAAGGCATTAAAATATTTTCTCTTTTTCTGTAAGTAGAGAGAAATATGGTTGATTTTTGTATGTTAACCTTGTATCCTGTGACAGTATTAAATTCTCTTATTCTAGTAGTATAGTAAAATATTTAGAATTTTTTTGTGTAAGATATGATACACAAATAAATGAGGATATTTTTATCTCTTTTCAATCTGTATTATTCATTTTTATTCCCTTAATGTACTTGCTAGGAAGTCAGGTATTATACTGAGTAGAAACAAGAGTCCTGGGGTGCCTGGGTTGCTCAGTCAGTTAAGAGTTTCACTTTGGCTCACGTGATGATCTCACAGTTTGTGGGTTCAAGCTCCACATTGGGCTGAGTGCTGGCAACTCAGAGCCTGGAGACTGCTTCAGATTCTGTGTCTCCCTCTCTCTCTACTCTCCTCTGCTCACTCTCTGCCTCTCAAAAATGAATAAATGTAACAAAATTTTTTTAAAAAATGGAGTCCTTTCACATCTTAGAGGGAAAGCATTCAATATTCTATTACCTGTCACTTTTATTTTTAAATGTGATTGAGGTTTTTTAATTTCTCTTTCATCGTTTAACTAATTCTGTCTGTTTTGTGATGTTTATTATTCATCGGTAGTGTTTTGTGTGTGTGTGTGTGTGTGTGTGTGTGTGTGTGTGTGCGCGAGCCAGTTACATACATGGCTGAAAAACACCTTTGCTACGTAACAGGAGGTGATTTTTAGAGTTCTAAAAGAGGAAAACCATCAGTCCTCAAATCCTACAAGGCTCTAACCTCACATGTTGAAATGGTTAGCTCTCTTTTTATCCTTTACATTTTCACTGCAAAAGTTATATAGGAGTTTAATTCTAGAGTTTTTTAAAGGAAATCCCTGGTGCAAATACTTATGTTTACAGTGTATTTCTCAAATCTAGGAGAAGTAAGGACTCTCCCCCCCCCCCATACCACCATAATAGAATTACCAGAGATCAAAATTAGTATTAGTTTCATTGTCCCAAACATCCTCTGTGCTCCATCTATTTTGTATTCCTTCCCCCATCCCCAAGCCTTGGCGACCACTCGTCTTTCCCCTTCTCCACAGTATTTCCTTTTTGTTAATGTCCTGTAATTGGGATCATACAGTGTGTAGTCTTTTCAGATTGGCTTCTTTCACTTTGTAATAATGCATTTGTGTTTCCTCCATGCCTTTTTGTGGCTAGTTATCACATTTCTTTTTAGCGTTGAATAATATTCCATTGTCTGAACATACCAGTTTATCACTTCACCTATTGAAGGATGTAATGGATTACTTCTAAGTTACAACAGTTATGGATAAAAGTGGTATAAATATCTATATGCAAGTTTTAGTGTGGACATAGTTTTTCAGCTTCACTGGGCAAACACCAAGGACTGTTTGCACTGGATGGTATTGTAAGACTGTTAATTTTGTAGGAGGCTGCCAAATTGTCTTCGCAAGTGGCTGTACCATTTTGCATTACCACAGGCAATAGATGAGATTTCCTGTTGTTCCAGTGTCCTGGATTTTGGCCATTCTAGTAGGAGTGTAGTAATTCTCATTGTTTTAATTTGCATTTCCCTGATGACATCTATGTGATGTGGAACATTTTTCCATGTGCTTATTTGCTACCTTTGTTAATGAGGTATCTGTTAAAATCTTTGGTTCTTTATAAAAAATCATGTTCATGCCTTTTGATGTTGTATCTAAATAGTCATTACCATACTCAAGTTCCACTAGGTTTTTTTTCCCATGTTAATGGTCTAAGAGTTTTACATTGCATCTTGTCCCATTCTGTTGGTTGCCTATTAGCTTTCTTGATTGTTTCCTTTGCAGTACAGAAGCTTTTTATCTTGATGAGGTCCCAGTAGTTCATTTTTGCTTTCATTTCCCTTGCCTTTGGGAATGTATCAAGTAGGAAATTGCTGCGGTGGAGGTCAAGGAGGTTGCTTCCTACTTTCTCCTCGAGGGTTTTGATGGTTTCCTGTCTCACATTCAGGTCCTTCAGCCATTTTGAGTTTCTTTTTGTATATGGTGTAAGAAAGTGATCTAGTTTCATTCCTCTGCATGTTGCTGTCCAATTCTCCCAGCACCACCTGCTAAAGAGGCAGTTTTTTTTTTTCCATCGGATACTCTTTCCTGCTTTGTCAAAAATTAATTGGCCGTACATTTGTGGGCCCAGTTCTGGGTTCTCTATTCTATTCCATTGGTCTATGTGTCTGTTTTTGTACCACAGCATTGCATCTTATATTAAGGTCTGTGATGCATTTTGAATTTTTGTGAAGGATGTAAATTCTGTCTCTAGATTCATTTTCTTGCATGTGAATCCGAGTTATTCTACCTCCTTGTCACTTTTTTGTAGACCTCCTTTATACTGCTGCACCTTTCTGGCCACTTTCCTGAGTTTTCATCATCTGGGTATTAATTGTGTCATATTTCTTCTGTGTGTATTGAGATGATAGGTTTTTTTTCTTATTCTCTTAAAGTGAGTTACATTGATTTTGACTATTAAACCAAATGTGTATTTGGAACAAACCCTACTTATTCATGCCTTTTCCCCCACATCTTGCTGGGTTAGGATATTTTATTTTAAAAGTGTTAACCTATATTTACGAGGAATTTTGATGTGTGGCTTTTAAAAAAATGATTCTTTGATTTTGGCATCAGAGTTATGCTAGTACTTCTTGAATCAATATTGGTAATTTATATTTATCAAGGAGTAGGCCCATTTCATCTAAAATTTTAAAATTACTGGTATGTGGTTTCTGTATCTGTAGGATCTATAGAATCTTAAATTTTCCTTTTTGATGTTTGCAATTTGTGTTTTCCTCTTTTTTAATCAGTATTGATAAAGTTTTATCAGGTATAGTAATCTTTTCAATAACAATATTTAGCTTGTTTTTATTTTTTGATTTTATTTTGTTA
>NC_043703.1:101699060-101805227 GCF_006229205.1 Suricata suricatta
CCTCGCCAGCATCTATAGTCTCTTGATTTGTTCATTTTAGCCACTCCGACTGGTGTGAGGTGGTATCTCAGTGTGGTTTTGATTTGTGTTTCCCTGATGATGAGTGATGTTGAACATCGTTTCATGTGCCTGTGGGCCATCTGGATGTCCTCTTTGGAGAAGTGTGTCTAGCTTCTTAAAAATGAAATTTAGATAATGGACTTTAAGCCTGTTATCTCTTCTAAGTATTTATAACTCTGTATTTCCCTCTAAGCACTGCATTATCTATATCCCACACATTGTGATATAGTGTGTGTTATCATTCATTAATTTGTTTTCTCTATGATACGTTTTTTAAAAAAACAGGTTATTTACAAGTGTCTTTAGTTTTTAAGTACTGAGGAATTTCTAGATATTGATTTTTAATTTAATTCTATTTCATATATCATTCTCTGTAACATTTCAATGATTTGAAATTTATTTTGGCTTTAATTGCTCTTTCTAGAGAATCTGCTTGCACGTGAAAAGAATGTGAATTCTGACATTTCTGAATGTAATGGTTGTTAAATGTTCATTAGTTGATAATGTTCAAAATGCCTAAATCCTTACTAATTTTTGGTTTACTGTTTGTCAGTTACTGACAGAGGTGTGTTGGGATATTCAACTGATTCTGGGTTTGTCTCTCTGTCTCTCTCTTTCTATCTCTCTCTCTCTTCTCTTTTTAGTCCTATAACCTCTTTCATCTTTGATGTTGAAGTGCTATTATTATGTACATAAGAATTTATAACTGTTCCATCTTCCTGAAAAACCTACCTTTTACCCTTATGAATTATTCTTTATTTGCAGTATTATTCCTTGGCTTGAAATCTTTTGTTATTGTTAATATAGTTATACCATCTTTTTAAATGCATATTGTTTGCATGGTATATGTTTTTCTGTCTTTTTACCTTGATTCATTCATTTTTTATTTTAGTCCCTTTCTGGTAGCATATCGTTGGATTTTGTTTTTTCAATCTGGCAGTCTCTGCTTTTTAATTAAAATATTTTGTTAATTTCAGTTCAATGTATTTTTATATGATTGAGTTAAGGAAAACCATTTGTTTTTGGTTTCTTTCATTTATTTATTTATTTTGAGAGACAGCAAGCAGGGAGGGGCAGAGAGAGAATCCCAAGTGAACTCTGCACTGTTAGCACAAAGCTTGATGCAGGGATCAAATTCAAGAACAGTGAGATCATGACCTAAGCTGAAATTAAGAATCTGACGCTTGACCCACTGAGCCACAGAGTCTCCCCATAACTGTTCTCCATTTGTCCCATCTTACTTTCTGTTTTTATCCTTTCCCTTTGTGTCATTTTTACTTTATATTTAGGTTAATTTACTGTTAATCAAAATGTTTAGCTTTACCCCTTTATAATTTTAAACCATTGCTCTGAGAATTGCACTGTACCTACTGAATTTATCAGTCTCCTCAGAATCTATACTGTACACATCATGCACAATGTAAGAAACTTTCGAAGATATAATTACATTTAATCCCTTGTCCTTTGTGTTGTGTCCTATAGTTTACTTGTTTATGCATTATAAACAATGTGGCATAAGGGCATTATTTTGCCTTTAAAAGGTTTTATTTTAATGAAACTAAGAAAGGAAGGTTGTATTTCATATTTACCTACCTATTCACCATTTGCAGTGCTTTCTTTCCCTTCCTGTGTTGTGAGCTTTGAACTGGTATTTTCTTTTAGTGTTCAGAAATATCTTCTTGTAGTACAGGTCTTCTGGAGATGAATCCTCGTAGATTTTCTCTTTGCTGCAGATGTCTTTCTTTCACCTCCACTTTGAAGCATATATTCACTGGGTATAGAATTAGGGCTTTACAAGATTTTCTCCCTCCCCTTCTCACCCCCGCCCCAAAATGTATAAAGATGGCTGTTTTATTGTTGTTTAGTCTTCATTGTTTCTGATAAAAAGTCAGCTCCAATTTGAATCATTGTCCCTTTGTAAGTAGGGTCTTTTTGTTTTTCTCTGACTGCTTTTATAGTTTTCGCTCTTTGGTTTTCAGCAGTTTGGCATTGCCTGGCTAGTTGTAATTTTCTTTGTATTCATCTGTGTGGGGTTCCTGAGCTTCTTGGATCTGTAGGTAGGTGTTTTTCATCAAATTGAAAAATATTCAGCTCTTATTTCCTTAAATCTTTTTCTGCCCTGTTCTTTCTTTTCTCTTTTCTTCCAATAATTACACATGTTAGACCACTGGTCTTATTGAGACTGTCTCCACTGAGGCAATATTTTATTTTTCGAATACTTATATCAATGTTCTTCAAATTGGGTACTTTTTATTGGTCTATCTTCAAGTTCACTGATCCTTTAGTCTTTAGTTTCCAATATGCTATTAAGCCCACCTGGTGAATTTTTAATTTTAAATTTATGACATTGCAGTAGGAGAATAGGTTTTCTTTATTTTTTCTATGTCTGGTGAGATTTTTCCATCTGTTCACTCATATGTCCATATTTTCCTCTAAGTCCTTGAACATATTTAAAATAACTATTTTTAAATCCTGTCTACTCATTCCTACATCTGGGTCATCTCTTGGTGTCTTTATATTGAATGCTTATTTTTCTTTACCATGAGTCACATTTTTCTACTTCTGTGTATGACATAATTTTTTTATCATATATTGGACAACTAGGATAATTCTTGTAGGTACTATTAAGTACATGGTCTTCTTTGAAGGAGATTGGCTTCTTTTCTGGCCAGTAGTTAAATTACTGGTGGATTCTCTAGATCTTGTCAGAATTGGTTTTCTTCTCTGTGGGGACCGCTCTAGTTTAGATTTTGTTCTTAGAACGGCCTGCCTCCGTAGTTTAGGGAGTATTTTTTTTTTCTCCACAGGTAAGGCCCTTCTATGACCTTAACTGAATGCTAAGGTATTAGGTGAGGTTCCCCTGCTCTGGCCATAGCAGGGCTCTGCTGTCTTTCAGCACAGGGCAGCGTCAGGAAACTTCACTCGTGTCTCAGCCTGGCAATAACATCTCTCTTCTAGGTCTGACACTGCCTTACTTCACACTTGTACAACCCACTGATGAGTCAAGGATGATTAGAGACCTCCAGACTTCTGGGTAACACCCTAGGAAGCAGCCCCACAAAGTCCAGTTACCTGAGAGGCCACAAGCTCTATTCTCTATATCCTCAGCTCAGGGATACAGTGCGCTCCCTGGGGTTCTGCTTCCCTGTGCCATTTCCAGAAAGTTCTCCCAGATATAAAGGCAAAGCAAACACAAACTCACCTTGCGGTCTTCCCTTCTCTCAGAGATTACTCTTTTCCATTTTCTGTTGTCTTAGTCTGGAAACAGTTGCCAGTATTCCATCCAACATTTTAGTTTATGGCAGGGGGACAACTCCAATTCCAATTTATTCTATCATAACTAGAAGTAGAAGGAACATTCCTTGTGGAAGGCATGTTAGAGTTCTATGACTGATTTCTCTGTCACCCCACATTCCTCTTCTACCAGATACCTGATGAGCTCAACTTTCACACCCAGTATGTGTGTGGCTCTTCTTTCTTGATTCCAAGCCTATTATTTCTACTCTTATTTCTCCTTTCCTTGCCTTTACCCTTTTCAAATTCTTTACTTTTTCACTATTTGCCCAGTTTTAATAAAAGGGGTATTGTAGCACCTGAAACACAATGTTCTGTGCATATCAATGTGAAATACTTTTGGGAATGTGAAGTTTTCTTCCCAGTTTGGAGCAGGACTTGAGACCTCCTAAGTTTCTTTGAGTTATCTTCTGTTTTTCTCTTTTCCCCACAGAACTGCCATGAATCATGACAGAGGCTCTCTGGGGAAACTTTAAGCCCTATCTCCTTCTAGTCCTTCTTGGAGGCTCCGTTACAGAGCCTGGTGTCAGCCTCACTTCTGAATACAGTGTCTTTGAGGATGATTGACAGCTCACACCCCACAGCTGGGAGAGGGTACTAATGCCATGGTAATTATTCATTGTGGAGGGATGGGGTGGACTGAGGGAGATTGAGGTCTTTATATTACTGTGATGGATGGTTTTCTATCTGGTCACAGTATCCGTGTTTTTATTTGGAGCAAGCTCATCATGACTCACCAGGGTTATCTTCATTCACCACCTCTCCATACTTAAAATTGCCTTTGTTCTTTTTTTCTCCCTATCAGTATCAAAATAATCAGATGCTTATATATTTCCCAAAGCAGAAAATCAGGAATGAATTATAATGAAAATCACTGCCAGTTTTTAAGCTCTTTTTATAAACACAAACTAGTTTAATGTTTTTGACTGATACTTTTCAATAAATAAATAATGAAATTATTATAAAATAAGTGAGAATTAGTTATGACTGTCTGCATATTTTAGCCTCAGTGTTTTAATTAGGTATTTTTGATGTATTGCGCATAATTATGTTTACTTTTAATTTGGCAGAAAAATGACATTTCCAGAACCAAGTTTAGTGGTGTATTGTAGAGCACACCAGTAGAGAAATACATTTCCTCTCCTGGAGCTCTGTTTCTGCTTCCCCCTACCATCATTAAAGTAAAAAAATATATTTTTTTATATTGTACATATTATATGTGTATACAATATACATATATATTTAGATATCTTTTAAAATATGTTATTCATATTATATATTATATATGTTATATAATATAAATAATAATAAAATAATATATAATATATATATTTAAAACAAATCTGGTTGTGCCTAAGTTGTAGATCCTAAAACCAGAGTACCACAAATAACACCAGTTTCCTAGCCAGTGAACCTTGGAAATTTGTAGTTCAGTGTCTGTACTAATAGTTCAAGTGACTTGTGGGGGGCCATGACATCTGCTCTTTGCAGTGGAAAACTGATAATTATTTCTAATGGTCTGTGTGCAGAGAGCCTTGTGCCCGTATATGGTGACCTTTAGTTGCTGAGAGTTTCACTAACCAAGCATTAAGTGCCTCAGTAGTGGCAGAGGTGGTGTAAGAGTATCACTGGCAAGAAATGGAGGCCTGGGATATAGTCCTGGGTTCCTGGGTGTAGGCAGCCCAAACAGCAATTTGCATATTGAATAAAGTATTTTTATTCATAAGTCAATAGGCACCAGAACCCATGATTTCTGAATATTGGCTTGATTCAGTTTCAGATTATCACTCTTTTGTCTTCTTTTACAAAGAGATTTTTTCCTGTATTCATTCTACCTATATTTATCAATCACTAGAATATTCACTATGGCAGACACTGGGGATATCAGTGTAACAAATAAGTTGCCAAGTAACACAAACCATACAACGTTGTATAAATACTCTGATATCATTGTGTAAGGCCTGGGAGAAGCACTTAACCCAGACTGAAAGGAAGGGAGCTCCTAGAAAGCATGTGAGCCGAGCCTTGAAAGATGAGTAGGATTTAGCTGGGCAAGAGGAGGTGATGTGGATGGTAGAAAGGCTTTCTGAGCAGAGGGAGCAGCCTGAGAGAATGGAGCATGTTTGGAAACAGCGTAGTTTGGGATGCTTGGAGCATAAAGTCCAAAACAGGGTAAAGGGACAGTTGGGGACATTGGGGAGGTGGGTCTGGGTTATATTTCAACTACAGATCAAGTTGAAAAACTTACTCTGGTATCAGGTTATCAGTCAGACCTCCCCTCAGAGGAGCCGGGGGTAGTGGCTGACCTAGTTCTCACCCAGACCCTATTCCTGGCTATTGGCTGGTTCTGAGTTACACTCAGGTCTGCCCTGTTCTGCACTGCTGTGGGCCACATCTTGTTCTTGTACCAGTGCTGACATTTCAGTTGTAATAAGTTCTTAATCTCTGTCTCTAATCACTCAAAGATCAGTCTTAGATTTAATCCATTATCTTTCTGGCATCCTAGCTATTTTGGTTCTTAATTATTAACTACATAATCCATGTTAATACTAGAGGTGTAACTTTCTGGCAATGCTAACGTGACATCCTTTCTTCTTGGTTTTAGTGGGAGGGGCCCTATGGAAATCCATCTTTTGTGCTGGGTGGAAAGAAACGCTTTTTGCCATTTGCTATGTTTATGATTAAATATGCATGACTCTTTGCCTCTCAGCTATGGCAAATGAGGTCAAATGAATTATATGTGCATTCATGGTGAAATTTTGCTGTATAATGCTTCCAGACTTACTTAGCTCTGGGTTGAACTCCTAGTAACATATCACTGATGGTGACCAATCTAACTGTCAAGAAGACAAACATAAGAAGTAAATAATGTAGATAATTGTCATGTGATTCTGGTGCATAATTATTTAAATAACCTCTGGTATAGAGATCATGACTTTTAACTCATATTGTTAGTATTTCAAATTTTTATTACCAGTATCTTTACGTTGAACCTAGTGAATGTCGCTTAAAAACACTGCATTTGGCATTTTATTCTATATACTTATCTGAAAATTGTTTTCTTTGAAATACTAGTTCTTGGGGCACCTGGGTGGCTCAGTCAGGTAAGTGTACAACTTCGGCTCAGGTCATGATCTCATAGTTTGTGAATTCAAGCCCTGCATTGGGCTCTGCCCTGACAACTCAGAGCCTGGAGTCCGCTTAGAATTCTGTCTCTCCTCTCTCTCTCTCAAAAAATAAATAAACATTAAAAAATACTAGAGAGGGATGCAAAACTTGAGAGACTATTGAATGCTGAAAATGAACTGAGAGTTGAAGGGGAAGGGGGAGGGGGGAAAAGAGGTGGTGGTGATGGTGGAGGGCACTTAAGGGGAAGAGCACTGGGTGTTGTATGGAAACCAATTTGACAATAAAATATTATGGAAAAAAATACTAGTTCTTAGGGATATTAATGGTAGTGGTAAAAAAAATGGTTCTGTCAAATAAGTATGGAAAATCTTGGATTAGACAAAGTTAAACAGGCTTCTCTACTATCACTCTTTTGGAGCCTTTAATATGCTAATGTGCGTTGTGAATTTCGAAGGCAAAAAAAGGAAATAATGTGGGGTGTTTCCTAGATTCTTTTGATCATGTCTCTCTCTTTGAGGGGATAATTGTCAGAACTAACGTTGTGGGTTGTATAGTAGTCATTATTAGCACAACTGATGATAAATTGGGAAATTCTGGTCTTGAACATTAAATGGATTGCTTTCTTAGAGACAAATTTAAAAAGTACAATAAAATAGAGAATTAAAAAATCTTGGTGTCTTAATCTTTGGGTAGAGTCTCAATGACAATGAAATAAGCATATTGTGGATCCTCATTTATTCCTGTACTAGTCATTCAGCAAGTTCTGAGAGAGTCCTTCACTCTGAAGCACTGTGCTCCGCATGGAGTAGTGATCAGCAGGGCATTAGTGAATGGGACGGAGATACAAGGGGCTGAATACATACATCGTACTAAAAACAGCAGGTGGTAAGTACTGTGAAGAGACAGGGCTCTGAGAGATAGTAACAGAGGGGGCCTGTCTGGCTAGTGTGGTCACAGAAGGCCTCTCTGAGTAGGTGATGTTTAGGCTGAAACTTCAAGGATGAAAAGATGATATTCCCTTGAAAATCAGGGAGTAGATCAGAGGACCAGTAAGTACAATGGCCCTTAAGTGGGGGAGAATGGCTGAAGAGCCTTCAGAGGCCAGTGTTGTGGGAGGTTTGCAGACTAATAGTTGCATTGCATGAAATGAGGTTGGAAAGGTAGATAGAAAGTGTCAGACCGTGCAGACTGAGTTTCCTCCTTAGCTTTTACTCAAAGCAAAAAGAGAAACCTTTGCAGAGTTTTCAGGAGAGGGGTGACATCGCCAGATTTGCCTGGTGGAACAGGAGTCCTGAACAGAGTTGTAGGGCAAGGAACAGAAGCGTAGTGGCCAGGTCCAGGCGAGAGACGGCAAAGCTGGTGTGGACTTTGGTGGTGCTTCTGGGGACGGCAAGGATTCAGTGGATTTGAGCCCCGGTTCCAGTAAAACCAGTGCCTCAGTAATAACAGTTATTATTCCAGCAAAGGCACATTTTTGCATTGCATTGAAATTCTAAACTTGAAAACGGTTCAACATTTTTTTTTTCATTTCCCTCTAGTCTAAACCTTGCCATTTTGCCCTTCAGAGGGAGTTACAATCCTTCTACCTTCCACAACTCTGTCTTAGTCCCCTGAGAAGGAAAGGTGATGTGAATAACCTGTTGGATTTGAGGTAGGATGAGGGAATAGGAAACTGGTCTGGCCTGCTTATATCCTTGTAGGCCACATGGCCCCACCTCAAGCCTAGGCAAAAGATAAACACAAATACTTCATGTGACCCACTCTGTGTTACCAGGTGCATGGTTGGTGCACAGTTCCCTGAGATACACCATCTATACACCTGTCTTCCAAAGAGGCCATGGAGGCACTGACACAGACGACAGGAAGTAGGCATCGTGCATTTTGGTTCCTGGCTAGATATCCTCCCATCCCATCATGGCTGGCCTTGATGAAATTGTCTATAAAAAGAAGCTACACTTGAGGTAGTGTGCAAGTCTATAAAGGTGTATCTTTTCTCAGGTTTTTTAAATAGAACGGATAATCCTATGAACCCAACTGATAGCCCAGTGGGAGGAAAGAAGTGCAGAACAGAACAGCACTGCAGCGCTTTCGTGTCCTGGCACACATAGAAAGTGAGCGTTTGTAGAGCACAGTGGAGTGACTGGCCCAGGTCACCCCCAGCTGGAGAAGACGAGAGTCAGAACTCAGCCCCCTTGGGCACTGGACAGCTACTCCAGTGGGGGAGGGCAGCAATGTCTGTGGCGTATTCGTGACCCATTTACTGCCCACCAGGTGTACCAGTTGGAATGTTCTAGTCTGGAGAACTGTGTGACAAGAAAAGCCGAATGTATGCCAGAGACGGAACTTTAAAATTGGTTTTCCAGGTCATGGTGTTTGATTATTATTATTATTATTCTGTAGGGATAGTTACAGCCAGTGGCATCCAGTCCCTGGCACCCTTAATCTGGGAGTGGCCTCATGGAATTAATTGCTCACCCCAAGGAGGTAACTAGTCAGAATTCAGGGTTCACATCTTTTTGTTTGTTTTTTTTCCTCCCAATCACCTGCCATATAATCATGTAGGGACTGACAGACAATGACAGATAAAACACATACCTATGTATCTTCTGTATATGGTGATTTTTATATGAACAGGTGATAATGTGTCCACATTGCTGGGGAGGAGGAGAGAGCTTCTGGAAAATCCCACAGTTATGACCCTAAGTCCAAGTTATGACTTGTTGTTTCAAAGAGAGTTTGAGATGTGAGGAAGTATATGGTGGTTCCCAAAGTAGTACCTCCAATTTCTAGGTACCTGGAACAGCCAGGTGGGGTTGGTGGGGGCAGTGGAAGTAATGGTTACAGGGATTTGGCAGTCGTGAGGACTAAACACTCCATAGCCGAATCCTGAGTTATTGAGTCATGTGCATTACCTGATGTGAGTGTAGGATTTAAAACATTATATTTACAGCCTCCAGACTGCTGAAGGACTGTGCCAGATAGCAGTTTCTAGGTTTGTTTTTCTTGCCCATACTTTTAAATATTGATCTGTTTTCTGTCTTTTTTTTTCTTTTGGTTTTTGTTAATGCAATACATACTTCCCTAAATGCTACTGTCTCAAAACAAACAAACAAACAAAACCCAACTCATAGCTTTAAAAAAAAGAAGTCAGTTGACAAGCATAATTATTAAATTAGTTTTTCCTTTCTACTTATTTTTAAGACTTACTTCTGATCTTTATTCTGAACTGTTTTTTTTTTCTTTTGGGTAAGGAGACTGAATCAAGGGTTTCCTTTGTGTTCATTTAACTGTGATTTTCCAAGATGGGTTGGTTTCTTTACAAAGTGTCAGATCTTACCCATGGGCAGTAACATGAGCATAACTGATCAATAGTGGGCTGAAGCTTTTCACTCTCTGTGATGCAGAAACTCTGCCTACATGCGGTTAGAGGCAAGAAAGTAGCCCTCTTTCTAAAGGATGCTGTTGGAGTCTCCCCTAAGGGCCCTCACAGAGCTGGTGATCTGCGTGTTCGGCAAGGACCTGGCTCCAATCAAGAAAAGTGACCCCTCTCTCCAGGAGTGAGGGATTCTGCTGCCACTCAGACTTGTTCCAAATCCTTTCTGTCCAAATGAGGAAGGTGGTGTCTGTATAGTAACTTGCTCCCATGAGCTTTCACATCATTGTGAAATGGCAGGGGACTCTTTGGGGGATGGAATAAGAAGGAGGTGCTTGGGAGAATCTCTCTGAGTCCCACACCAGACTAGCTTTTGGCTGCAGGCAAAGGCCTGGTAAAAGGTGGAGTGCAAAGCTGCTGGTGTCACTGCCCAGGTGCCGTGTGCCTGAGGATTTCTGAGTCAGGATTCTGCAAATGTAACTGACAGTGTATCCTACTACTTTCTAATTAAGTCTGTAAAGTGTTGACATCTTTCTTATCGACAAGGAGAGGGGAGGCAGGCAGCCTGAAAAATAAAAAGAAGTCAGCTTCTAAAACGTGAAACCTACAAGCAGCAATTTTCCTTTCCTCTCTGTGAAAATAACATCAGGAACTTGAGCACACCAGCAGGATCTCATGGGTATTGCTTTCATTGCCTCCTCTTCCTCTCCTCTTCAATATTTCCCACTTAATAGAAACTCCTAAATGTGTGCCACTTTGGCTACCATCATAGCACCGGTGTAAAAGGTTTATCCCAAGGAGCCATTAATAGTTTAGAAAAAGATTTATTTTTGCTGAACTGTGCCAGGATGTTATGAAATAACTTTATAACATACCTACTGAGAACACTCTGGAATGCAATTGTTTTCTGCCTTCCATTTTCCAAAAACAGCAAATGTAAACGAGAAAAAGAGATACTTAAACATACCTGAATCCGTCAAAGGAGAAGGCAGTTCAAGATCACCAGGCTCTGGGCGTCACCATGTGGAGGCATTTGAGTAGTCTCCGCCCAATGCTTGTTCCTAAAGCCAGGGCACAGCTCTAGAGCAGGGACGGGCAATCTGGTGGTTTTGACTTTGAATGAACATTAAGCAGTCACTATCACTAAACTTTTCATCGAGTTTATGCCTGCTTATGTAAAACAATCCTAGGACAGAGTACTTGGATTGTGTATCTTGGGCATGAGTGAGGAAACCGTTTACTTGGGAAGAGAGTTTTCCATTTTCCTTGGGAAGGAATGAATGGTTATCTAATAATGGAAAGAGGAAAGAGTTAGCAATTTAAACAATTTACATAACAAATTAATAGCACAATAATTATCCATTTGCTTATTTAAAATGGGCCAGAAATGCCTACTTTTTTTCATGGAAGATCATTTCATTGCATATACTAAAATAGAATAATGCCATACAGAAAAGCAGTAAAAATGAAATAAGACTTTCGAAAACATATTAATACATAAAATATTTATTACAGAGTCTCAGTAGTGTTTGCATTTAATCATTTTTATTGTATATCACGGGTTAGTCACTTCATTCTGAATTCTGAAAAATGAACAGGAGATGTTTTGCAAGCACTGCTTTTCCTAGAGTGCACTCTCACTGGGATTTACAGAGGAAACACTTGTTTGTAGAGAGGTGGGGGCCTGGGTCTGGAAGCGCATTACAAATGTCTCCCACAGTGGTACTAAAATGATCAAGGGGAGGGAGGTTGCTTCCTTGACCTGGATTCTTACCTGCATGTTAAGTGGCGTATGGATGAGTGAGGGAAACTTACTGAGGACAACAGAGAGACAGTGCTTCTAGCACCACATTCTTCTCTTAGGTCTTGTGGACATCAGCCTTTGTACTAGCCTCTGTTTCCCATTTGTGACCTCTGCGTGACATCGGTATGTTTTTGCCTCTAAAGCATGTATTCAAGTTGTTCAAGTTGTAGGGCCAAGAGTTGGGACATTTGTGATGTAGCTACTTAACAAACAAGAGTTCATTGACTGAATGGTGATATATTTAGAGTGGAATCACAGCGGAGGGCTCTAGAAAATGGCTCCTCATTGGTAGGCTTTTTGTGTTAGGCAGTGAGGTCCCAAAGGGCAAAGGTGTGGCCTATACTCTGTCTATTCCAAGAGCAGAGACTGGTTGGACTAATCTGTGTTTAGTAAATCCAGGTGAGTGTCAGAGCTTGCGCTTGAGATAATTTGGTGGCCTCGGGCAATGGTGCTCAGAACTGGATCCTGAGCTACCTTAAGCTTCAGCCACTTGGCCAAATTGGGGGGCCCTTGGCAGATGGTTAGCTGGAGCTTGGCACCAACCACTGGAAGTGTTTAGGGCTATGAAACGGTAATGCCTTCAACCTGTTCCATATTTGGGATTCTCTGGTGTGCTGTCAACACCATACTCCTCTTGAGGAAAGGTTTGAGCTATGATTCTCCAGCTGTGCAATTGCACAGACTGCAGAAGAGATTTACAGGGTCAGGACCCAGGCACCAGAACCACCTTGCATAACCGTGGAACCTTCCTGAGGTTGATGTTATGTTGAGAAACGATGATTCCTTGTTTACAGATGCAGGAGCTGAATGGCATCTTCTGCTAAGGAGCTATTTTCCAGTAACTTGAAGCTGACTGAATAGTACCAAACTGATACCCAATGCTCTGAATTACATACAGATGTAATTGCAGAAGTGCCAGTTCTGGTGTGTGAATATGTTCTAGGAAGGCACTCACATGGCCTGGGGGAGCGTCGTGGAGTTTCAGATGTGGAAGAAACCGAAATGCATGAGACCTCTCATTTCAACCACATGATAAGCTGCATTATGGAGAAGAGGCATTTTTGCTCTTCATTTAGTTTAAAAAATATTAACACTTTCAGTAAGTATTTATTTTTTTAATTATTTTGATGTTTAATTTCTTTTTGAGAGAGAGAGAGAGAGAGAGAGAAAACACAAATGGGGGAGGGGCAGAGAGAGAGGGAGACACAGAACCCAAAAGCAGACTCCAGCCTCTAAGCTGTCAGCACAGCGCCCAGTGCAGGGCTCAAGATCATGACCTGAGCCAAAGTCAGATGCTTAACCAACTGAGCCACCCAGGAGCCCCGTTTTCAGTATTTTATTTATTTATTTACCTATTATGTTTAAATTTTTTAATGTGTGTTTATTTTAGAGAGAGAGACAGACAGAGTTTGAGCAAAGGAACAGCAGCAGAGAGAGGGAGACGGAATCAAAAGCAGAGGCTCCAGGTTCCTGAGCTGTCAGCAGAGCCTATATGGGTCTTGAACTCACAAATGTGAGATCATGACTTGACCCAAAGTCAGACACTTAACTGACTGAGCCACCCAGGTGTCCCCTAGTACATATTTACATCTGAATTCTGTTTCAGGGCTTAGCTGAATTTTCCATAATTCAGAAATCGTTAAGGAAATTGATTCAATATATATGGTATCATGCGTTCTCTGACGATGTGAGGACTTGGTAGCAAATCTTTTAAGGCTACCATTCCTTTTCTAGTTTTAGATTTTCTTCAATGTTTTCTGGGACAACCAGAGTTCAGAGATCACTTGAACGGTCTGTGGTGACCTCACTACCCTAGACTTAAGGACAGTTGGAGAATAGGAGAGACTGCTAATTTAACTGTGAATAAAGATTTGCAAGGTTGGACACTTGGGATCTTACTAGCAGAGTGTTTAAGCATACACAATCAGTTCTATTTACTTTTCTGGATTTTGATGATGTGATTTTATTAGCTAGCCAAATTTCAAAGGTCTAGCAAAGAGCACCCTGTGAGGGTCTATAATGCAGAGTGGACAGAACAGCTGGGAAGAGGCCAAGGGCTGGATCACAGGTACAGATTTCCCCTCAACTCTGGCCATTCTCATTACCATTGTGGATGCACAGAGTAGCAAATCCAGTCACATTGCAGCAAATACCAGGCTTAGGCATGCATTAGCGTGACAGGTCAGAATAAAGCTTTCCACACCTGTAGTTCTCATGCATTATTTATGCTTGCACCTCCGCTCTTATTCCTCTTAGAACCGTACTCAGTTTGAAAGAGTAGAGGGTACACAGGAAATCCTCAACTCTTGGCCTAGTGCACTTAGAGAATATCACCTGCCAACTTGCTAACTGTGATAACTGCAGCAATAGTCTTGGGTAGCTTATTTTCAGGGCATCTTTAATGGGAGAAGAGGATATAAGGAGGCTATTAGCTTTGGCGTGCTAAGTTTAGAGTGCTGTCAGTGATCCACGGCACACATGCCCCCTGCTGATTTCTTCCTTGATTAGCCTTTTCTAATGTTCTTGCCTGGGCGAGTCTGGGCGGCAGTAGAGAATTAAAATTCATAATCTCTGCTTGGGATCCCGAGGCTGTACTCCTCTCTGGAGTGCAAAGACGTCTTTTGTTTCCTCGCTTTGCCACTGGAAACAAATTTCCTGGCAATTTGGCTGATGGTTGGATGAGCAACGTGAACATGAGGGAAAAAAATCCTAGCAATGGAGGGTGGTCAGTTACGGTCTGTCAGATGCAGAAGATGAGGCTCTAGCCGCCTTGCAGGTTAGAAAGGACAATAGCCAGTGAGTACCTGTCCTGAATCAGGAAACTAGCGAGGGTGAGGGAAACACCACTGTAAGCAAAAAGGCAAACTAGGTTCCTGGAGTCGGGTTAGCCGTGACCCCTGCCATCGTCCTTCTGTGTGCCCTCCCCCACCCCCATTGCTTTCTACAGCTATGTTAGTACATCTGGTGTGGCGCTGGCATTTGAGCTGTTATTAAAGACGTGTAGTGATTCACTCCAAGTATGAGAGCATATTTCTCAGAGTTCCCAGATGTAGTGACTCAAAGGACATAATGATAACTAGGAGGGTTAACACATCCGGTTGGGAAAAATTGGAAGAGGTTAGTAGCGGGTCAAGAAGCTTGACCTTCATCAAGTTCAGTAGGCTCTGTTCTAGGAAAGAAGGGACAGAGTGTCTGGAGAGAGTGGTGGCAGGTAAGAGGCACCTGAGTGGTGTAAAGCTGTATCTAGTGGTGGCTTGCATTCAGAAACAGACAGTATACATCAATACAAGCTTCAGGCCCCTCCAAGGTGACTGGGATTCAGAGAAAGGACTCCACAAGTCCCAGACCTAGAGAAACGGGCTTGCTAAACAAGTTATCAAGATATAGCATCAGTTATTAGGGGAATAAGATAGGACATTACATGGTCCTCCTATGGGGAAGGGAGTTTAACTTTAGTATCTAGATTGTAAGACCCTCGAGGGTAAATACCATATGTTATACAAAGTAGATTCTAAATAACTATTTGTTGAATAGGTGAATGAATGTGGGAAAAACTATTTGATGTTGAAAACAGACTCAGATACAGTCTATCAGCAAGTGTAATTTAATACTTATTTGTTAGTGAGTTGACTTGGATATTCCCAGCACTCCCCTTCCCCACTCTTCCTTATAAGCAACTCAAGTCACCTAGGAACAAGGCTGGAGCCAGGTTGGGGGAAGAGGTGACCAGTGTCTGATCAAGTGGTCCTGGTTGGTGGAAAATAAACATAAAGGTAGAAAGCACAAGTTACTCAAGTACACTGATGATTGTCAAAGATGCACTACTTTTCAGTTTGTAAACTCCATGAATTTATACTTTAATTTTTTCCCTAGAGCATTTGAGGAAGCAATCCAAAGTATATATTTCATAACCTGTTGTGATAAAACCAGATGACTGTATTGGCCAATGCAGTCAGCGTGGATGGGCTGGTCACTAGTGTCCTCTCCTATGAGTGGATGGTATTCTTTTGCAGGCATGATTGATTGCATTTGTGATGTTCGCCCTGGAAGGTCAGTGAATCTTGCTTTACCAGGCGGTGCTTTGCGTCCCACTGAATCACAATAATTTCTCCTACAACCACCAACTATAGAGTTCAGCCTAGAGTACTACCTATGTAATGTGGATTTTGAAACCCTGGATTTCTTTTATAAGCGGCAGTGAATCAGAAGAGCAGTATTCAACCCTCTCTTTCTTTTTTGTAACCTGCCCAAGTAGCAAATAAGTTTCTGTACTAGAAGTTCTGTGAAAGAATTGCTCCTGTAGACTTTGGATGCTGCTTTTACTGAAATAATAAAATGTTCTACCCCAAAAATATTTTCCACTCAAAATAATACTTGTATGAAATCTTTCAGAAGCCAGTCAAATTACTGAATAGTCACTGAATGTGTTGTGCAAGTGTATTGAGTGTGTTTGAGTGTGTGTACACACATGAGTGTGCAGAGTTCTGTTTAAGGATGAATTTGTGGCACCATGCTTTCTTGGAGTATGACCATCCTGCTACCTGAGACAGGACCACCTAGGGCGCTGGTTAAAATAGTTTCTTTGGCCACATCTTCCTAAGTCAGAATTTCTTAAGGCTAGAGTCTGGGAATCTCCATACATCCCTGCCACCCACGATTCTGATGCACAGGGGATGAATATCTGACTAAACAAATGGTTTCTTGGCCAATAGGTGATTAATATGAAGTTAATAGAACTAGAAAGGGAAAGGTCCTTGGAGATGGTCACTGAGGTGTTTAGAGACTTTACAGTGTGGAATCTGAATTTGTCTAGGTGCTGAAGGAGAAAATGGACATTTTATACATAAAGAATGGCTCACACAAAAGATAGAATTTAAAAGAGAATAAATAGATGTGCTCTTTCAGAGTGAAGGCTTTGTTTCTCCTAGGGCAGGAGAAGATACTTGGATAGATAAGATGAGGCAACATAGAAGGAGGCTACGGAGAGAAATTGACTACTGTTGAGGTGGCGGGCCGGAAGGAGCCGGGGTGGTAAAATCCCCTGAGAGTGACATGTGATACTTTGGCCCATCGAGATTTCCTTCCTCTTTCCCACCTGTTAGAAAATAAAAAAGGCCTGGCTTCCAGAATTTTGGGCCAGTAAAACCAACCACTTCATCACAGGAGGAAAATAGTCTGGGAGAAATGCATTTGGTTGTGGACTATTTGCTTAGTACAGAGAGATCTGGACAGAAATTGGGGTGGCAAGTTACCATCTTTCCCATACAAAGACATCTTTGTTTCTACTGTTCTCTGGGATAAACCTAAACTTAGAGTAATATTGTAATTTCACCATAAAGCTAATTTTTACAAATAGTGTGAGTTTCACAGTGTGCATCATGCATCATTGTCTGTTAGGTCAGCTCCCCTAAGCCCTCCTCTTCCCCGTTCTCTGCAGCCATCCCAGTTATGAGAACTAAGAACAGAATTTCAGTAAATTGCATTCCCATCCTTTTCCTCTCACTTGATGCTCCTGAGAACCTGAGCTGGAGAGAAGTTCGGCCATGTGCTCCGTGTCTAGCGGAGCTAAGGTGGGAAGAGGCAGGTCAGGCCTCCAGATTCCTAGGCCAGTGCTTTTCCTCATTACACTCCTTGGCCTCCTTTGGGTGGACCTACTGATTACTATCCTAGAACTCTAGAAATATTCTGTCCTTGACACAAGCGTAAAGCCTGTAGACTGCTAGAAACAATGGCGATTGGATTTCCAGTCAGATTTCTCACAAAATTCAGAGAACATTCTTTGGACTTCTGTCATAGGATTAGGTCCATCAAAAAAAAATTATAGGTGGGGTGTCTGGGTGGCTTAGTCGGTTAAGTGTCCAACTTCGGCTCAGGTCATGATCTCACGGTGCATGGGTTTGAGCCCCGCGTCAGGCTCTGTGCTGACAGCTCAGAGCCTGGAGCCTGCTTCAGATTCTGTGTCTCCCTCTCTCTCTGACCCTCCCCTGCTCGTACTGTCTCTCAAAAATAAAAACTATAAAAAAATTTTTTGAAAAAGAAAAAAATTTATAGGAAATAGTGAACACGTAAACTGTTTTTCTAATTACCTTCTACATATTAACTTACATAATCCTTATATTAACTCTTGAAGCAAGAACTATTTCTGTCCCCATTTTGGAGATAAACAGAAGCCCAGAATAAGTAAGTAACAGTGAAGATAGCATGGGATGCAAGGAAGGTGAAGAAAAACCTGAGTTTGTTTGGGGCTGTCGAGGCTACAATAAAACGTTACTAATATGAGCTCTAACTGGGCCATCATTCCTCTTGTGTGTACTGTCTGTCTTCTGAAAGGCTGATTGTAGTAGCTAACTCAGAGGACAGGCTGAGGATTGCAGAGGAGATGATCTTTACTGGGCTTAGAGATTTTTGATTGAATATATTTCTGATAGTTGCACGGTCACAGAAATGTTTCTTTTTATGTATAGTATATATATAGTAATTACCACATATGTGGCATATGGGGCATATATAGGGTTCTAAATCATAGATCCCGAAAAGCTTACAACATTTTTTAATGTATATATTGTAGGTCTAAAAATAGGGAAAGAGATTTAAACTTTCCAGAAAATAATTTCTTTCCCATTTAAAATAAAACTTTAGTCATTTGGAAGTGATATTACTACTCAATAGCTTATTAGTAGAATTGATTTTCCTCATTATTTTTATTTCATTGTATCTTAGTTCTTTTGGTTTTTTTCCTCCAGATTTAGCTCAAAGCAGTTAAACATTTTGCCAGTTCTCTTACACAATGAATTGGCTAATTGTATGGAAGCCCTCTTCTGTGTGCTGTGTCTTGCAGTCGGTGAGCGCAGTGAAACAAAGGAGGTTTGGAACGCGGCTCCCACCGTCGTGGAAGGGGAAGCCTAAGTGGGAATGAATGCAGGTCTTTCCTATTCAGTATCTTCCTCCTTCAACCTTCATGCGGACTCTGTCCTCATATCATTCAATTCTCCAAATGTTTCCTCTTCCTTCTCATAAGCTACATACAGAATTATACTGTCCTCTTAACTATCGCACTGGTTTCTTGTTCTATCCTTAGCCTCCAACCTGGTCTAGTCTTCTTCCATTTATTACTTTTCAGTGGCTCTCCATTCCCTGGCCAATGGACCTGGTAAAGAGAGGCAGGAATTCTTCATCTTCTGGCCTCTGCCCGTATTCCTGGCCTCTCTGCCACTTCCCTGGAACTGTTTTTGCTCCCTTGTGTCTCTGCCGTTGCTCTCACATCCCAGTCCAGTGCCCTTGACCTTTGTCTGGAGGCTGCCAGTGTGTGAAGTCATCTCAGGTCTCAGAAAGGTTTGCATCTCATTGCTTTGTAATTTATTACTTGTCTATTCCCTGTACTAGACTCAGAGTAAACTGCCTCAGGCCTAAGGTCACCTGTACCTCCCATGCCCTGGCATGTAGTAAGTAATCATTAGGTAATGTTTAGATAAAAGCTTGTGCATGATTTTTGTGGTTAAACTAAAAATAGTTCAAAAGACACAGTACAAGACTGCAGGGACCCAGAGGGCATTGGTTGTTACTTTCCTCTCTGTTGCAGTCTCATTTCTAGGCTTGAGCCCTGGCACAGAGTACAGGCTTAATCAGTATTTGTGGCATGAAGACAAGAAGGAAGGTCAGCAAGGACTTCTACAAGTAGGGAAGAACTCAATTTGATCCCTGGCCCTGATGATTAGGTAGGGTTGGGTTTTTTTTTTTTTTTTTTTTTTTTTTTTTGAAGGGTACCAAGCAGTAAAAGCATTCTAAGGATATAATGGCTTTAAGCAAAAAACTTAGGGAAAATATGGAGTTTGTCTTTATAGGAATTGAACTATTATTGTTCCCCTCTGGATGGTTGAGGTGTTCATAGTACAGATGAGAAACTATGATGAGCATTTTTTTGGACTAATGGAAGAAATTGCTCTACACAAAAATTTTGAATTGTCTTTGTTGAATGCAAGGAGCAATTGTTTGGTAAGTGGAAAGTATGGTTTCCACTGTTCTGTTCTTGCATCATTAATGGATAAGCAATCTGTTCGATATGAGTATCTCCTAATGAAGGTTGCTTAGGAGCTAACAATCTACAAGGACATTTGGGGGAACTGACATTATTAAGAGTTGAGGAAATTCATCCTATCAAGTAAAGCCAGGGGGAGCTGTGAAAGATAAAGATGGGAACAGAAAGAGGAAAGCGTGGATGTTAGATCTCCGTCTCCTGGTGGTTTTCATCAAATGAAGTCAGTTACGTAAGGCATTTCAATTAAGTAGCAATTGTGATGGTTCCTTGCATTGCTATGAACTGGGCTGTTGTAGGTGCAGTCTCATTAGCAAATAGGCACGTTATGGGGAATCACATCCCATTTCACGACCAGTGCCACTAATAGCAAGAGGCACCTTTGATTCTGCAGTTTTAATTGAAGATAGCCTCTATGTGGGGGCCTTTTCAGACTTCAGAAGAATGCATAAAACTGACATTTCAAACACAATGTTTTTGAAACACTGTCCTCCTCAACACCAAACAATAGCACTGAAGATGGACTCTGAGATGAATTTTAAATCTGAGAAATAGGACATCCAAGCAAGCTTGACTTCTGTGCAGTGGCATTGCTGATTTCCTCTAGGACTGTGCATTTATACAAGAGTTCACCAGGCTACACAGACTTAATTATGAGGTGAAAGAATACATGTGATTTTATTTGCATCTGTTCTGGTAGCAGAATAGGAAATTCAAATTATGGGAAGAGCTGTCGGGCTGCCCGTAATAACATTGTGATGAAGTGAAACTCAGAAAAGTTGAAATAGCACATGTACAAACAAAAAATAGAATTCACCTGATGCTCACTCTAAGTTTTATCCATGGGAGAATCTAGGAGATAGAAACAGTTGTCAAAAACGTTAAAGAAAATGTCCAACTTCAATTTAACTTTTTTAAAAATGTGTGTTTATTTATTTATTTTGAGTGAAAGAAAGAGAGAGAGAATGCAAGGGAGGGAGAGAGAGAATCCCAAGCAGGCTCCATACTGTCAGCACAGGGCCCAACCCAGGGTTCAATCTCATGAACCATGAGATCATGATCTGAGCAGAAATCAAGAGCTGGACACTTAACTGATGGAGTTACACAAACACCCCAGTTAAGCTTCCTTCAAAAATGTTAAAAATTTTTTTTTAATGTTTGTATTAACAATCCATGGAAGATTACCTTTACGATTATTTAGAAAATAAAAAAGTAATAATGGTTGTCATGAATATTTAGTACACGATGCTGTTGACATCCTATCACTTTAAGGAATGGATATGAATGCATAGGTGTTTTTAGTAATGGCTAACATGTACTGAACAGTTACGATTTAGTAGATAGTTTTCACAGGTAGTAACACGCTTGATTTTCCAACACGGTTGTGAACTAGGTATTATCCCCATTTTATTGAAGCACAGAGACGCCAAGTAACCTGCCTTAGGTCACACAGCTGATAAGTAGTGGAGTTGAGATTTGAATTTGGGCAGTCTTTATTCCTATGTTTAATTCCAGTATCATTGAAAGAGTCATCAAAGAATTGACTGATAATGGCTGCAACAAAACATCTTCTCTCATGTGCTTATTTTTTAATTTTAATTCCATTATAGTTAACATACAGTGTTAAATTAGTTTCAGGTGTACAAGATAGTGACTCTGTATCAGCCATTCAATATATTACTCAGTGCTCATCAAACTAAGTGTGCTCTTAATCTTGACCTATTTCACCATCCCTCCCACCCACCTCCCCTCTGGGAAATGCTTATTTGTCCTCTATACTTGTCTGTTTTTTTGGTTTGCCTCTTTTTCTCCTTTGTTCATTTGCTTTGTTTCTTAAACTCATAAGGGTGAAATCATAATGGTATTTGTCTTTCTCTGACATTTCACTTAATATTCTACTCTCTAGATCTATCCAGGTTGTTGCAAATGGCAAGATTTCATTATTTTTATGGTTGAGTAATATTCCATTGTATGTCTATTCATCAATCAATCAATGGACAGTTGGCTGCTTCCATGAAATGGCGATTGTAAATGAGGCCATAATGATGTTGTAATTGGAGTCTTTGTCTTCTTTGGGTAGATAGCCAGTGGTGGAATTACTGGATCATATAGTATTTATATTTTTAACTGTTTGAGGAATCTTCATACTGTTTTCCATAGTGGCTGCACCAGTTTGCATTCCTACCAACAGTACACAAGGGTCTTTTTTCTCCACACCCTTGCCAAACCTTGGTTCTTGGTTGCTGTGCTTTTATTATTTATTTTTAATAGTTTATTGTCAAATTGATTTCCATACAACACCCAGTGCTCTTCCCCACAAGTGCCCTCCTCCATCACCACCACCTCTTTTCCCCCCTTCCCCTTCAATCCTCAGTTTGTTTTCAGTATTCAAGAGTCTCTCAAGTTTTGCATCTCTCTCTCTCTCTCTCTCTCTCTCTCTCTCTCTCTCTCGCCAACTCTCTTTCCCTCTTCCCCTCCCCCTGGTCCTCCATTAGGTTTATCCTGTTCTCCTGTTAGACCTATGAGTGCAAACATATGGTATCTGTCCTTCTCTGCCTCACTTATTTCGCTTAGCATGACACCCTCGAGGTCCATCCACTTTCCTACAAATGGCCAGATTTCATTCCTTCTCATTGCCATGTAATACTCCATTGTGTATATATACCGCATCTTCTTGATCCACTCATCAGGTGATGGGCATTTAGGCTCTTTCCATGATTTGGCTATTGTTGACAGTGCCGCTATGAACATTGGGTTACATGTGCTCCTATGCATCAGCCCTTCTGTATCCCTTGGGTAAATCCCTAGCAGTGCTATTGCTGGGTCATAAGGGAAACCCTAAATATACCTCTCTGTGTTTGCAGTTGGGAGCATAATCTTTGTAGTAAACAACCTCTACTTGCAGATTTATTAAAAAAGCAAGGGCACAGTCCATAGATAATGACTCTAAAAGATCCTGTAATTTCAGTATCTGTCACAAAGTCAGCAAGATGAAGCTTGTTAAAGTTTTTAAAGGAGGAGACCATTAGACTCCAGTACCTCTTATGGCTTGGTCAAGTTGCAGAAATGAACCAAAACCTAAATCAGAGTCAATACACCTGAATATAAGAATGCAAAATGTAAGAACAGCTGTTTACAAACAGCCACCTGGACTTGGCCAAATGAAGCAACTGCTTAAGCAATCAAATAATTTCTTTGCTCTGTTTCCACGTCTTCACTATAAAAATCTTGCTCCTGGTTCCTCTTGGTGGAGCTCTCCTAACCACTTTTGGTTTGAGGCTGCCTGATTTCGGCTGATGTTTGCTCAGATAAACGTTTCAAAATTTTAATTAGCCTCAGTTTACCTTTTGTCAGGCTTCAACAATGACTAAAGTTTCATTACTTGGAAAATTCAGCAAAGTGTATTTCAACATTCACCGATCAAAGTCATGGTCTTGGTTTTAATTGATTGGCTGGTTTATATGTTTAAAATTCAATATTGATATTTACAAGGAGGCACATTGGTTGATTAATTGCTGAATTTAATTCAGCATAGAGTACTTCTGATTCTGTAATCAGCATTTCTGATTTAATAATCAGGTACTCTTGTTTCCCAGATAATGACATTAGGTACCAAAAATGACAATTTGAAGATTGATGCATTTTTCAATTGAACTATGAAGTTTTTCCAAAAAGAAATTCCCTCCCATCTCTTGCTCTTTTTCTTTTTTAACTTTCTTCACAAAAATCGTATTAGATGCCTGCCAGGTGCCAGAGCTGTACAAAACATTATGGCTGCCGCGATGATCGTGAGCAGGAAGAGCACAGCCCCCCCTGTACTCTACGTTCTGTGACGTTTACAGAACAACAAGAAGCTACATCTTCTGAAGCAACAGTTTTTCAGTGGGGTTGCAAATGTTTCATAGGAATCTTCAAAGTTTAACTATGTGTATAACCACTTAGATAATCCTAGTTACAGTTTAATCAGAGACAGTGTGGTGGTGTTAGTTGACGTTCGTAATAGATATGAATTAGAAATGATTTCTTTATGTTTATTGCATATGGTAGCCCCTGCCATGGCCTTAGTCAGCTTGTGTGGCTCTCACAAAACATCACAGGCTGGGTGGCTTAACAGCATCCCTTTATTTCTCACAGTTCCAGAGACTGAAGATATAAGATGACCGGGCTCACATGATCGTGTTTTGGGGAGGGCCTTCTTCCTGGTTGGCGTATCCTTACTTGATGGAGGGAGAGAGATGATCTTGTGTTTTTTCTTATAAGAGCACTAATCCCATTCATGAGGGCTGCACCCTCATGACCTCATTACCACCCAAAGCCCCACCTCCAAACACCATCGCTTCCAGGGATAGGGTTCCACCATAGGGATTTGAGGGAACATAAACATTCAATCTATAGCATGAGTCATCCATTTCCATCTGGAGATCCGCCAGGGATACTGAAATTTCAAGTAGGCATGTTTGCCACTTGGTTAGGCAAAGATACATATTGAATATGTACTATGTGTCAGGCCCAGGCTGGGTGCTGAGTTAGGGCAGTGAGTGAGTGTAACTCCTGTCTTTCTGGACAAAATGTTACAGTGGGATACTGTGAGACTCAAGGAGATAATTGCCCAAAGGGTGTTATATTTTTCCTTTCCTAATTGTTCTTATGTTAGGGAGGCATTTTGCCTGGCTCAGGTTGATGGAAGATTTAGAAGGAGTGGTTTTGCTTGATTCAAAATTTATGAAATTCTTTTAATTATTTAGGTTTTTAAGCTGCAGATAAGGTTAAGCATTTAAACAAAGATAGTTCAACTGTAGCCTAAACCAAAGAAATCTAGATTATCTTTATTATTTGCTTCTTGTGCTTTGTAGAAGAAATTAGTCTTTGTTTTTTTTTTAATTTTATAAAATGTTTTCATTTGTTTTTGAGAGCAAGACAGAACAGAAAGTGAGCGGGAGAGGGGCAGAGAGAAAAGGAGAGAAAATCCCAAGCAGGCTCCGGGTTCTAAGCTGTCAGCACAGAGCCTGACGTAAGGCTGGAACTCATCAACTGTGAGATCGAGACCTGAGCTGAAGTTGAATGCTCATCTGACAAGCCACCCCGGTGCCCCCAAAATGGCATCTTTGTAAATAAATACTATATTCTAAATGTTTAAATCATTTTTCTTAATGTTCTTACCTGTTATAGTCTTCCCAGTTAAAGATTTTTTGCCTACTTTTAAGCATGCAAAGCAAGAAAAATGATACATAATGAACTTTACCATGATGAAACATGTTAACTCCATAGTGTAGAAGTTATCTATATTTAACAACAACAAAAACTGGGGTCAAGTGCAGTGCAATCATATCAGTGTTCTCCTGGAATTGAGCTCAATGCAGGCCTAATTCACAGGAGTAATCCTAGTACCTAATCAATGATAAGAGGTAGCACAGAAATTTAATGAACTAATATTTATTGAATAATTGGCTTTTTCTCTTCTATTGACTGACGTGTAGGAAAACTTTGAGTCCACCCCTCCTTACCGAGGTCTGCATGTAAAAGTAATAATAATTAACATGTCATTGATTATTTTGTGCCAGTTATTCATTTATAATTCTGACCATAATTCTACAAGCTGTTGATGTCTTTGTTTTGCAGGTGAGGAACCTGAGGCAATTAAAAACTTCCCAAAAAGTAGTCTTGCTAATTAATAGTCAACCGCATCAGGAGTAGGCCCAATGTCTCCATGGTTTAAGAGCCTCCCTTAGTGAGGCAAGATGATGGATTAGGTTGCACACAGCCAACGGGTATTCCAGCATTGGGCTGCAGCCGGGCACAGTTGATGGGATAGCCTGTCCTGGTTGATACTTAGTGCTACATCGTCCAAGGCCACGATGTTTCTATCTGCTTCTGACCTTGCTGCAGAAGATACAATACATATGACAAAAGCAAACCTGGTATAAAATGATTTGACACATAGAAACTTTGATTTACACAGACAAACCTTTTCCAAGTACATCTTCTCTGTACAGACAGGTGGATGGGATTCATACAGAACTGAGTTCTTGAGTGAGCAGTGGCTATTGACAGTTAAGGTAAGCTTGGCTGTGAGTAGCAGGGCAGGAAAGAAAGGCCTTTCTGAACACAGCTGTGATGACATCACTGTCAGCAGCAAACAGTTCAGTGTCTTTAGGAAGTACCTTTTATATGAGTCATTCCCATCCTCAACTTCATTCACTCCAAGATCATCCTGTTTTAATTCTTGTAGCATGACTAAATATTTAAGGAGGATCTTTGACGACCTGGCAGTTTGAGCCCGGGCCAGACCATCCTGGGCACATCTTGATATTTCCCTGAACTACATGAGAAGCCAACATAGTTCACCATTTTCAGACATTTTTGTTATTCAGCAAGACTTTTTTTTTTAAGATATAATTTTTGTTGAGATGCTTTAAAAATATAGCCAAATAGACAGGAAAGCACAGAGTTTGCTCATTTACCCCTCGCCCCGGTACATGCATAGCCTCCCTCATTATAAATACCCCACACCAGGGTGGTATATTGGTTACAAATGATGAACCCACAGACACAGCATAATCACCCAAGTCCATAGTTTACTTTAGGGTCCATTCTTGGTATAGTGCGTTCTGTGGGTTTGAACAAAAGTCTAATGACAGAACTCCATCTTTATGACGTCATATAGGTAATTTTCCCTGCCCTAAAAGTCCTGTGCTCAGCTTCTTCATCATCCCACCCAAACCCTGGGAACCACTGATCTTATTGCCGCCATTACTGTTTTGCCTTATCCAGAATGTCCTGTAGTAGGGCTTCTATAGTGTGTAGCCTTTTCAGATTGGCTTCCTTTACTTAACAATATGCTTTTAAGATTTTTTCATGGCTTGATAACTCATTTCCTTTTAGCACTGAGTATTATTTCAGTGTCTGGATGTGTCACTGGTTGTGTATTCATTCGCTTACTGAAGGACATCTCACCTACTTCCGCAAGAGAGAGATTTAAGTTCATCAAAATGTTCCTGTTCTGAAGCCCATTCTTGAAGTGTCTATACATCTGTAAAGAGAACTCCCCCTTCTCCCCCTACCCCTACTTTTGGACTCCAGTGGAGGGTAGTGTTGGGGGAACTCTCACCAACAGATTTATCCAGGGACTCTGGATTCAGCCAATGTCATTGTAGGGAGTGGGTTTTACTTTGGGCACTGTGGAGTTGTGATGATCTACTTAAGATGGGAGTTAGCAAGACTGAGCTTTCTTTTGGACTCAGAAAGACCTAGATCAAATCCTGGCTGTGCTTCCTGCTAGCTGTATGAACACTGATGTGGAATGGAGAGATTAAATTTCTCTGAGCTTCAGTCTTTCTCAACTGGAAAAGTGAACATAATAATACCCACAATGTTATTTATAAGATTACTTCTTTGTTGATACTAACATTTACTGAAAGCAAAATAGAAGCTTCAGCCAAATGGCATTGGTTGGTGAAGAAGAGGAAAGTGAACTTGTATGTGTTTATTGGACGTCCACTGAGCCCAGTCCTTCAGCAGATCTATATCAGGCACTGCCTCATTTAATTTGTATCCAGGCACTCCAAAGCCAGCTTCTGGATTTTTCTCTATGGCTCTGGAGTCCTACAGACTTAAGATGGAATCCAGCCTTGTAACTTACAGGCTATTTCAGGGAGGGAGAGAAGGAGGCAGCTTTGGGAAGAATGTGGGGAGTCTTCTGTTGAAACCAGAACTTCCTTTTGGAGGTGGAGTGAAAAGGTGGGTTCCCCAGCTTCCAAACTTCCTAACTGTCAACTGGATCTTAAGGCTGCTTCTTAGAGAATTTGGGAAAGTATTATTAATATGATAATTGTGTGTTTAGAGTTAATGTGGTTTGATTTGGTCAGATGGGGACCTAGGCATTCCTTCTATGAATAAAATAATATAGAAAACATAATACATGAACTTATGTAATAAAACTTTTTCAGAGAAAATAACTACAGCATAAGATTTTAGATTTTATTTCTTGTTCAGGCACTGTTGAGAAGAAAACAAATGGTTTATGACATGAGTCCTTATAATGGTTAAAACTAAATTTTTCTTGACATCAGTCTCCGCTCTTAAATCTGATAGTCAGTTACACAGATCATAGCATAGTGGTTTTGTAAATATGTTTTAAGAGTTTCAGCTTGCAACCCAGAAAGTGGCACTGCCTGCTTAATTATCACAAAAGCTTCACAAACCCTAGGTGGCATTATGGGCTTGGTTTCTGAAATGTTTTATGGTATCATGATGGCTTAGTTAACGCCACAATGTAAAATGTTGCTCAAAAAGAAATAGTGATGCTGATGTAAGAGGCAGTGAGGTTGTGTGTAATGTCTGGGGAAGTGATTTTGAAAATAAACATTGGGCAGTTTGGTGAACTAGGGAAAGGAGCCTGCTTGTTAATGGATCACCTTTTGATGGTCACATTTAGACACCAGCTCCAGGAAGGACTTGAACAAATAAAGAAGCTATGGAGTATCCCAAGGTGAAAAGTTGGTGTTGACTTTGACCATTACACTAGAAGAGGGCCCAAAGGATGGTGAAGGGGTTTGAGGGCCTTCGTTGTACCACAGTTGGCTGAATGTCAGCTCTGTTCCTAGACTTCATGGCTGCTTTTTTTTTTAAGTGTATTAAAGAGGGGGCAGGGGAAGGAAGGACAGAGAGAGGGAAGGAGGGAAAGAATCCCAAGCAGGCTCCACACTGTCAACTTGGAGCCCAGTGTGGGGCTTGAACTCAGCAGCCGTGAGCTCATGACTGGAGCCGAAATCAAGAGTTGGACAGACGCTTAACTGACCAAGCCACCCAGGCACCCCTATGGCTGCTACTTAAGTTGTTATAACATAATGTGTATTTTGCCTAATAGAGAAACGTACTGTTTTTCTTTCTCCTTTAGTTTTTGGCCCTTGAAACATTTGTACAAGGCCCTGGAGAAACCATACTATTCACATCATCAACTTTTGCCTCATTTTGTCCCTTATGACATATGAAAAATCAGAGGCCTGAAGAAATTACATCCTTCTGGTCCCATCCAACTGTGACAGGGTTGGAGTCATTTGCTCTCTGGTTTCAGCCAGTCTAAGCCACACTTACAGTCTTGGGGGAGACAGGGCCATGTCTTGGGTGAAATGTAATGGCCGTGTTCACTGAGGCAGCTGAGTGCTGAGCAGTGTTTGCTTATTTTGTCAAAGGTGGTGGGGAGTCCAGAGAAAAGAGCTGCCCCCAAACATGAGAAGCAGTTTTCAGATGGGCCAAGGACAGGATTAGGATCCTGAGGAGGTTAACACACGTGCTTGGATGGAAAATAGCTTGCTGTCATTCCTGTCAACTGCCACCACCGAAGCAGAAGAGATCCCAGTGTTTATCTTGGATGCAGCGGAAACTTCGGATTAATTCTTTTTAGGCAAAATGGATTTCCTGTATTCCAGCTGAAAACAAGGCCCCTATAAAGTTGGACCTCTGTGATGATTCTATATTAAGAATTAGATCAATTCAACCAGACCAATCAAGCAGAGGAACAAAAACATTGATCTGCTTCAACTTTATTAGATCATCTGAGCACACTTAATTGATTTCAGCATTACTCTGATTATTAGGTTTTTTTTTTTTTAATGTTTAGTTTTGAAGGAGTGAGAAAACAAGAACAAGCAGGGGAGGTGCAGAGAGAGAGGGAGACACAGAATTCGAAGCAGGCTCCAGGCTCCAAACTGTCAGCACAGAGCCTGATGTGGGGCTCGAACTCACAAACTGTGAGATCATGACCTGAGCTGAAATCGGAGGCTTAACCGACTGAGCCACCCAGGTGCCCTGATTTGTTTTTTTGAGTCTTTGTGTGGCTGCATCTGACAATGCCCATTTAAGATTTGCCCCAATCATGGATAAAGAAAAATGGGATTTCTGTTATTACCACTGTCCCCTTAACATGTAACTGGGTCAGGACTGAGAGCACTCTGAGCCATTGAGGAAAAGCAGCAGCCTGGAATTCCTCCAGGAAGCAACGTGGAAACAAGGTTGTGTGGGCAGCTGCCCATGCTTTTCAGGAAGAGAGGATTAGTTTTGTTTCATTTTCCACTTCAAATTTGTTGGTCTGGAGAGACTGAAAACAAGACTGCAGAATCCCTATTGCAGCTTGAGTGCTGGTCTCTCTCTTTTGAATTCAGATCTTCGAGGAACTCTTGATCCTTGCAGTGCTGATAACTTTCAGAAAGAAAATATGAACCAGGACCTTTTCCACCTAAGTGTCCTGTAAGTTTGGTGGCAGGGTCCTTATCCATTTCCATGGATACATTACTGTTACATGCTGGTGGTTTGACTTACAATATAGGAAGGATATAATTTTGATCTATATTTTCACTTTTAAACATTCTTCAGAATTCTTGATAATCTCTGGTGATGAGGTTGAGGGGAAGGGAGAGAAAGAGAATACAAACTTGAATGTCCCAAACTCTAGCATCAGTAACTGGAGGCATCCTTCCTCTGTGCTTTGTGTGTTTTTTTCTCCTGCCCTCATTCATACTGTGTAATTCATGCCATTCCACAGGTCTCAATGCCTTTCTCCATTTGACACTTATCAGTCCTTAAAAATAGGATGTTGGCTGGGGTGCCTGGGTGGTTCAGGCAGTTGAGCATCTGGCTTCGGCTTAGGTCATAATCTCACGGTTTGTGAGTTCGAGCCCCACATCGGGCTCTGTGCTGGCAGCTAGCTCAGAGCCTGGAGCCTGCTTCAGATTCTGTGTCTCCCTCTCTCTCTGACCCTCCCCCGCTCACACTGTCTCTCTCTGTCTCTCAAAAATAAATAATATTTAAAAAAATAGGATATTGGCATTTGGTGGCTCTTAGCAGTTTTGCTGAGAGTTGCTTCCAGACTGCTTCTGAAAGTTCAAGCTAGTGATCTGTGAATCATTGGGGTTGTGGTTGTTTTTAATGACTTTAGGATGAAGGGAAGGTAATGCACATTTAGTGAAAATCTATGTGTCAGGCACTGTGTTAGGAGCTTTTCTGTGAGTTCAACTTTACAATAATTCCACAAGCATAGCAGTAGAATTTGCCTTTTGCAGATGAAAACCCAATCTGTAGGCCGTGTTCCTTGATCAGGCTCTCAGAGCGGCTGCAGGGCAGAGCAGGGATCCGGCGTCCACGGGACCCTAACACTCTGCCTCTCAGAGGGTAGGCCACAGAGCAGCAACAGGAGTGCCAGCCCAGCTCAGAACCACTGAGCCAAAATCTACAGTTTAAGGAAATCCATAGGTGATTTGAATGCACATTCACGTTTGAAAAGCATTGCTTTACTCAGAAGTTGAAATAAACTGGAAACTGCAAAACGTAAGGGGTGGCACTGTTCAAGGGTGATGATGTTGGGCATCTGCTTTTCTACCTTGACAGAAGCAGGAAGTAGGAGAAAATGAAGAACAGTGTTGCAGTAATCGGGACCTATAGACTAAACACCACCATCACTATTTTCATCAATAGCAAATATCTGCCAAGCACTGTTTTCTTCATTTTTTTCTTTATTTTTTTGGTAAGCCAAGGAGCAAACCTTTATTTTATTTTTTAGCTAATCAAGGAATCACATTTATTGACTACTTATAATGTACCGGGCTTTGACACATGGAGAATGCAGCTCCTGGTTAGCAAGGAAGGACATACCAGAGTTCACATCCTGATTCTGCTGTTTCTAAGGTGGACAGGTCCAAGTGCATTACCGAGTCCTCCTGAAACCTATGCACTTAATTTTTTTTTAACTTTTAAAAAAGTTTTATGTTTTAATTTACATCCAAGTTAGTTAGCATATAGTGCAATAATGATTTCAGGAGTAGATTCCAGTGGTCCGTCCCCTATGTATAACACCCAGTGCTCATCCCAACAAGTGTCCTCCCTAATGCCCCTCACTCATTTAACCCATCCCCCCCCCACAACCTCTCCAGTAACCCTCAGTTCTCTATATTTAAGAGTCTTTTAGATTTTGTCCCACTCCCTGTTTTTGTATTATTTTTGCTTCCCTTTCCTTATGTTCATCTGTTTTCTATCTTAAAGATCTCATATGAGTGAAGTCATATGACATTTGTCTTTAACTAATTTCACTTAGCATAATACCCTCTAGTTTTATCCACGCAGTTGGAAATGGCAAGATTTCATTCTTTTTGATTGCCAAGTAATACTCCATTATATATATATGTGTATATATATATATATATATGTGTATATATATATATATATATATATATATATATATATATATATATATATACACACACACACATACATACATATATATGTATGTACACACCACATCTTTTTTTATCCATTCATCCATCAATGGACATTTGGGCTCTTTCCATACTTTGGCTATTGTTGATAACACCACTATAAACACTGGGGTGCATGTGTCCCTTCAAAACAGCACACCTATATCCCTTGGATAAATACCTAATAGTGCAATTGCTGGGTTGTAGGTTAGTTCTATTTTTAACTTTTTGAGGGACTTACATACTGTTTTCCAGAGTGGCTGCACCAATTTGCATTTCAACCAGCAGTAAGCACCTTTTTCTTTTACAACAGCTCTCAGTTGCTAAAATGATTGAGGAAAACCTCATGGGGGGCCTGGGGGGCTCAGTCAGTTAAATGTCCGACTTTGGCTCAGGACTTGATCACACTGCTTATGAGTTTCTGTGCTGAGCTGTCAGCCCAGAGCCTGGATCCTGCTTCAGATTCTGTGTCTTCCTCTCTAAATGCCCCTACCCAACTCGCTTGTGTGCATGCTCTCCCTGTCTCTCTGTCTCTCTCTCAAATATAAATAAGCATTAAAATTTAAAAAAGAAAGAAAGCCTCTGTTTGTTACAAGATATGCACAGTTCAGGAGAAAATGGGAGCCTAAATCAGAATTTCTAGGACTGTGTTTGCACACCTGGAGGCATTGCTCAAAAGGCAAGAAAAAGCGTTGATAATTAAATGTTTAATGTTTGTTATAGTTACCACAGTAGCTTGGGTTTGATTTTTGTAGTATAATAGCATTGTATGTTGTGGGGAGGTACAATTTATAATGTGTTGACGCCTTTTGTATAATCAGTGTGTACCATGCATGATGCCAGTATCGCAGGGTTTGAAGAATAACTTTAGTGCTTTGCATGATTGTCAAGATTTATGATTATTTTATCTTTGCTTTTACGAGACTGTAGATCCTATTTGTGACAGCTGTAATACTGAACCGTTGGTCAGAAGCAAACATCCAGTTAGAAACATCACGAACACAGTCTTAGTGGGAAAGATGATTTGCTTTATGAGCGTCCACTTCGTCAAGTGACTTTAAAGATTTTAACTTCACAAAAGGAAGTATGATCTGCACAGCCCTTGCATTTTTAACATTTACTTGATATTGACTGCCTTCTACATACTAATCACATTCGTCTCAAATTTCGAATGTCTGACAATATTCACAAGTTCCCCAATGGAGCTGATGTATTATTTCTGGAGTATTGTATGAAAAGGATAGATTTGGGAGTCTGTGGTTTGATCCTGAAATACAAATGTGTGTTGGCTAAGTTGTAGAGCTCTTTGTGCTTCCAAAATGCTTCCTCTATACCATCTTCTTTCATCCTCTCATACATTAGGTCTTAACATGCCCATTTTAAGGAACGAGGGATAAGTCAGCTGATCTTACTGCCCTTGGCATTCTGAAAGTCTTCTATTATGTTCATAGATGAGGAATTGGCATTACTGCTCTGAGCATTCATGGCTGTTATTGTTTGTACAAGCCAGTTGGCAATTAATCTTGCTCCCTTTTGTGATAATTCTGTCCTCTATTTTTGCCAGTCATTTCAAGTGTATGTATCTTTTTGTCCATACAAGTTTTGTTTTTCTATCTAGCCTGTGCAAATCTCAGGTGTTATATTTCTTTATATTCCTTATATTACCTGACACATCATAGGCCTTCACTACATTTAGTTAAAGCTGAAGCAGGAATAAGGAGGACTGATATCCTGATTTGCATCCTGCCCTATTTGCTTCCTTTCCTAGGCGATGTCTTTTTTTCTCTGGTCAGGCAAGTCCAGGACTGCTGCGTCTCCTTCCCAGGCTCTGCCTTGAAGGCATGTCGTTGCCCAGCAGAGCATGGTGCAACAAAAGGGGTTTGGAGCCCGCTACACTGAGTTTTGCCAAACATTCACTGCTCTGATAAATCATCTATTGGCTAAGCTAACTTTGGGGAATTGTCTGTGGACTTGAATTCTATTTGCTGGCCCCATCTGGTTGCCATGGATACTTGCTGTGGCAGAAGGTTGTCCTATAGGCACTGTACAGGATGTTGCCTGTGGCAACAAATAGCTTGGTGGGTGGGTGGCAGAGGAACAGGGATGGAATGTGAGTACCAGATACTCAGAGGGAGGGCAGGGACTTTGGTCGGACCACAGGGTTACAAGGGTAGGAGGGAGGATTCTAGGCAGGTAGCTAGGGCTGGCCTGTAAAGGGAGTGTGTGGTGTCAGGAGATGGTGTTGCTGCAGCAGTAATCATTATTGAAGAGGCCCATTAAGGGCAGCAGGTGTGTTTTGGCTGGTGATCAGCCGCGTTGTGCTGGGGATTCTGGTGGCAGGTAATCTGCAGAGATCCAGGTGAGCTGGCAGTTGAGATCAGATTGGAACTGGTATAAGAAGAATAGATTAGGGACAGTAGTCAAGGTTAGTCTTGAATGAGTTTGGACATTTAGCCATGGAGGGAGAGGGAAGGCAAGGCATCAGATCACAAGGAGAGAAGCAGGGCTGAGGGACAGCTGCCTGCCTGAGAGAAGTGAACCTGCGGACAGAACTGGAGTCAGGAGCTGTGTGCTGCTCTGGAAGAAAGAGAACCCACCTGGAGTAGAAAACTTCCGAGTTCTGGTCCCTGATCTTCCACATACTAATCTTACCACATCATTTACTTTTGTTTTGTCTCTATTTCCTCATCTATAAAATGCAGAGGATAGATAGGTTGGTGTGTATTTTCTGATCTATGGCCTGCATCGTATTGCCTTTTGCAAAAAGCATTCTGTGTTAATAGTTTGGGGGGTGCTGGACAGTAGTTCTCCCTCTAACACCACCAAGATTTGCAGTGTGCATTATTAAAGTGGCCAGTGCTGACCTGCAATTGATTTCTGTTTAGCCTAGTGGTTCTCAAACTGATTGACCATGGAATGTTTTTTCCCCAGAGCAGCTATTGATTCAGTGAGGGGAGCTAGAGAGGGGAACTCAAAATCTGAGGAGGACTGGGCTCAGTGCTTTCTCAGATGCCTGCCCTTTGAGCATGCCTTCAAGGATGTCTACCATTCATTTATAAGGTTGCTGATAACACAAGTGGCCTGTCCAGTTGGGTAGCCACAAATGGCTCCTTCCATTCGATTGTAACTTGGTTTTTCCTTTTCTTTCCTCTTGAATGTGTCTGTTGGGACTCTATTGTTGTTAGGGATTTCCTGACCCCAGCAGAGGAACGTCGGTCCCTGTTTCCCAGATCACCTAGAGGAAGGGGTGTGGAGAGAGCCTGTAATTGTTCCTCCTTCCCCTCTCAGGGCCTTGGTGTCGGGCACACAGTCAGCCTTCCCAGATGTGTTTCTCTTTCAGCCCCTTTTACTTCATCTCTTAGAGGCTTCTGGAAAACTAACCCTGCACCTAGAACATGTCTGTCACTGGGAAAGTGTTTTCCTCTTTCTAAACAACTGATTTACAAATAAGCTTTTGGAATTCTGCCTATCACCCCACCTCCCATGGGATTGGCTGAGGTAATTCCTTAAATACAATCTGTTTAAACATTTTGTAATCAAGAGTAGGAAAAACTACTAATTGTTTTATCAGACTGCATTTTGCATACATAACTCAAGAACAGCTTGACTTTTTTTTTTTCCCCAGCAGCCTTTTGGGATTGGGAAAATTTCATAAGATAAATGGGGGAAGTAAACGTGACTGTTTTTTAGAGACTGAATCTACTTACAGTAATGACATTAAGAGTGACAATATTTACTCAGCAAGCACTCATGCCATTTATACCCCATGTCTAACATTGTGCCAGACACAGTGGGGTGTCAACCAAACTCGTGCCCTCAGGGAATGTATGCAACTGCGGAGGTAGGACCACTATATAGCTACATTAGAATGGACTCCAGCCGGGCGCGGTGGCGCGCGCCTGTAGTCCCAGCTACTCGGGAGGCTGAGGCAGGAGGATCGCTTGAGCCCAGGAGTTCTGGGCTGTAGTGCGCTATGCCGATCGGGTGTCCGCACTAAGTTCGGCATCAATATGGTGACCTCCCGGGAGCGGGGCACCACCAGGTTGCCTAAGGAGGGGTGAACCGGCCCAGGTCGGAAACGGAGCAGGTCAAAACTCCCGTGCTGATCAGTAGAATGGACTCCAGTATTGACTGACAGCGTTTCACTGAGTTAAAGAAAGTGTGGTAGGAATTCAGAGATGGAAGTGACCACTATGGGCTAACTTGGGGAAGGGTGGCTAAGATGAAAGGGCTTGAGAACCAGCTATTGAAAGTTAGGTGGGATTTGTAGATTTGCAAAGAATATTTACATGGGACAATATTTACATGGGCAAACACAGAAGCAAATCAAACCTCCTCACATAAAATGCTTTGGAAACCCTGCTGGGTTCTAGGAAGTGCATTATGTAATGGGGACATACTGAGAACCCCTTCCTTGAGGTGGTAGGTGGATAGGGTAGGACTTGGGAAGATGAATGTGTATCAACAGAGTAACTGCAGATGGAAAGATTAACAAATCCAGCAAGGTGGTGATGGGCAGACAAGCTAGAAGGAGCCGGCTCAGTGGTGGGTGCAGTGTTGGGAGACCTGGGACCAGAACTTAGTGGCAACAGAGAAATGTAATGTTGACAATAAAGTAATCCTGGTAATTAACACACCCTGAGACGTATTTGTTAAAAGAACTTAGAGATTTGAATTAGTTGACTGCTAATGAAATTACACATTTCAAGTAAAATATTGGCATTTGCAATCATCCTAAGAACTGTCCCCGTGCCAAATTTGGTTTGGGTAGCTTTTAATCATTAATCTTTGCCAGGACACTTAAATGGTTATATGGCCAGCTTCTATGGTTCTTTTATAACCTGTTCATGGGTTTCAGAGACAAAATGATTCAATTCCATCCTTTTTTTTTTCTCTCTCTTATGTATTTAGTTAGACAAAGCCTTTGAATTATACTTCTGCTTTTGACGGGGTTCAAGGACCTACACAAAGGCCCTCTGGTCCTGTTGAGTGCATAGAAAGATCAGCCCAGTAAATTACCTGAGCTTTGTTTTTGGCTTTGTTTTTATTTATAAAAATTGAGAACTCTTAATGAAGCTCACCGGTCAGTTCTTTTGAAGGCATGGACTAGCTTGCTGGTGTAGACATAACCTTCGTACTTGACTTGGAAAGAGTCACTCATCTTTCCTAGATCCTCTGCACCCTATCTGTTGAATGGTGATGATACTATCATGGGGATAAAACATAAAGAGTCCTGAAAGCACAGAGTAAGGGGATGTTCTATTAAATATACTCTATTAAGATTTTATGGGGTTTTTTTAGTACAGAGACATGGTTGACTGCCCACAAGTGTTTGCTATTTTTTTAATATTTTTATTTATTTTTGAGAGAGATAGAGACAACGTGAGCAGCAGAGGGTCAGAGGAAGAGGGAGGGTGGCACAGAATCTGAAGACAGGCTCTAGGCTCTGAGCAAGCTGTCAGTACAGAACCTGATGTGGGGCTCGAACCCATGATCATGACCTGAGCCAAAGCGGAACACTCAACTGACTGATCCACCCAGGTGCCCCCACGAGTGTTTGTTAAATAAATGTGTGGTTAAATATTCTCACTACTATTTCAGGCAGTTATTCACAAAATGGCAAAATGGCACTTTTCTATAGTAAGCAGACATCATTGACAATCAGTAAATTGAAAGTATTAATAATAGTTGTCAAAAGGTTTTTTAAATGTCTTTTTTGTGTGTCTCATCCATGGCTGGAAATCCATTCTTAAACCAGAATTATAATTTTTTTTCTGCTTTGTGTTCAAGTGGACTTTCTATTCATAGGGCAAATTTTATCTTTATGCATAGCGGAGAATTAACTCAGGCTATCTCGTAAGAGTTGAAGAGATGCACATAGTAAATGGAAGATGGTAAAGTGCAAGATTTTTCTTTTCCTATTATTAAAAGCCTGTATTTCCCATAGCTCAGCCAATTCAGCAAAGATGTGTAGGTACCAATTATATAAGATTTTCCTTTGAAGCAGCGAACTTTAATTAAAATACATAGTTGCTATGGTTTCCTAGCCATCCATTTGAGCAATTTATCTGTAAAGATATTTTCATAAAATAAATTCTACGCTAATTGGAGGTTTCCCTCCATATTAAAGAGCACACATATCCTAGCATGTTGCAGTTCAGAAAGTCAGCTGGCATTGCTGAATATAGCATCTCCCCCAAATCTTTCCAAGTGAAACATTATGCCATTTTTTTCATGAATATTAATGTTTGAATTAAGGCTGTCTATCCTGACTTGCAAAGCTAAGTGGGAAATTAAATACTTAGCCAAGCAACTCTGTTCATCTGTCCCCGGACTCTTCTCTTGCCTCATTAAGAGGAAGTTTCACCCGAAATATTGGAGTTGTGTTCATAATAGGAAATGAGTTTTCCGGAAGGGACTTGAAAAGGGTGTTTGTTTCAAAGCCCCCAGCAGGGTAGTCTGACTGATGTTCTTGAACAGTCTTTGGAGTTTCAACTCTTTAAAATCTGTCTCAGTTGACAAAAAGGAATTAAAATAATTTTTTAAATTCCAAGTGGGTCAGGCTTCTGCTTGCTTATTGCTATGTAACCTCCATTTCCGCTTGATCCACATCACCTCCATCCTGAGTCCTGTGGTCCTTCGGAGGTAAAGATGTGGGATTCTCATACTATTGTACTCTCTGGCTTACTGGGTCACCACAAAGTTTCTAAAATCCAATCCATCTTCTTTATTCTTCTAATGAAGGCTGATGACTACTGTGTAGATCATCTACTGAAATGCCTTCCTCTGGCATTTTTGTATAGTCAGACCAAAGTGCTAGAGCCAATGTAATCTGTACCTATGGATACATCACTTCTTTAGAGGTTTACAGAACTTTAGATCTGAAAGAGATCATATGACCCTAATGGCCAAGCTGGTTTGAGACAGATGGAGACTTGATGCTTAATACTCTTCTTTCCTTTAAAAAAATTTTTTTAACATTTATTCATTTTTGAGAGGGGGGGAGGGAGGGAGGGAGAGGGGCAGAGAGAGAGGGGGAGACACAAAATCCAAAGCAGGCTTCGGGCTCTAAGCTGTCAGCACACAGCCCAACATGGGGCTCAAACTCATTAGCAGTGAGTTCATGACCTGAGCCAAAGTCAGATGCTTAACCAACTGAGAATTATACTCTCATTAAAAAAAAAAAAAAAAGGCTGCTCATTTCCACCACAGGGCCTTTGTATGTGCTGCCCTTTCTGTCTAGAATATTTATCCTGTAGCCATGTCTGGCTCTCATTCAGTCTTTGTCAATTTAAGTGCCCATTCCTCAGAGAGGCCTTCCCTGACTATCTGATCATTCTTTCATTTCCCTTAACATATTTGACATTAATTCATTTATTTTCTCCGTATCCATTATTATCTATTGTTTGCTCTCTACCATATCCCAGGCTCTGGAACTGTCCAATATTTGTTGAGTTGATAAATCTACTACTTATACGTGACCTTTGCTTTGACCTAAGCACAGTGCTCATTGACAACCAGAGTGCAACTCGTCAGTTCACTAACAATCAGCAAACAAATTTTGGGCACATTTAGTCATTTAATCAGTGCTGCTTCAAAAGCATAGGCATTTACTGTCTTTTTAATCATACTGTTTGTATTCATCTGATTTTCACTCCCATTTCACAGGTTCCCTCCCGCTGATGTTCAGTCTCAATGCAGTAGTCAGTGTGCACTCAGTGAAAGTTGCTATGACTCGCCAGTGTCCGTGTGGACGGCTGTCTCAGCCATGAAGGTCTCAGATGAGGAGGCTAGGCCGAAGGTCATGTATGTGGACACAGTGGTGCAGAAGATGATGTGAATGTAGAACATAGTCCTTTCTGCCATCATGGCACTGGAGTAGGAGGGCAGAGCAAAGCATGTGCTAGATTCCACTGGAGAGAGCCAGCAGTGGTCATGGTGGTGGTGTCAAACCCACCTTTGGTGTTAGAAGGGAGGCTCATAATAATAACAGCTAGTCTATAAGTGTCTTACACATAGTAACTTACTTAATTTTCCACCTAGGACGTAGATGGTGCTAATAATCTGTTTTACAAATGGGGAAACCAACACAGAGTTTAATAACTCTGTCAAGTCCACAGAGAAAGGTGGAGAGCCAGGATTAAAACTCAGGAAGTCTACGGGTGCCTGGGTGGCTCAGTTGGCTGAGTTCCCAACTTCGGCTCGTGTTATGATCTCGCTGTTTGTGAGTTTGAGTCCCGTGTCAGGCTCTGTGCTGACAGCTCAGAGCCCAGAGCCTACTTTGAGTTCTGTGTCTCCTTCTCTCTGCCCCTCCCCAGCTCATGCTCTGTCTGTCTCTCTCTCAAAAATACATAGACATTAAAAACAACAACAACAACTCAGGCAATCTGGCTCCAGCATCTGTGCTCTTAACTATTTGTCTGTATCAGACCCCAGATGAGTGTCCTTGGGGGAGTGGTTCTTAAAATTGCATAAAGAAAATATGCACAGACAGAGTGGGGTGAGATCAGAGTTGTCTACAAGATTTCTGATTAAAGTCAGTAGAAGCAAATGAACAGGGAAGGATGCCCGGTCCTGGAACTGAGGCACAAGGCAACCCCAGTAATCTTCCAGCTTGAGCTTTGTTCCTAACATGCCTCCTGTGAAGATCTGGCACCTGCCTTCCTACCTGGCCTTTGGTTTCCTTAAGGATACAGTGCTCCGCTCCCTGGCCTGACTTTGCTTTTGGGGTTTGAGTCCAGGTCCTGTTCCTAAGACTAGGATCTAGACTGTCAGAGAAGATTCCTCAGTACACAGATTCTCAAGAACATAGCAGGTTGGCCTGAGCTAGGCAGATTCTTCTGGCCATGGACAGTACGCCTTTGTCTAAGGAGGAATAGCCTAAGACTTTGGATCTGATATGTTCCATTTTACTGTGTAGAAATAAAATGTATAAATATGTATAATACCGTACCATACATTAAGAGAATTTTTAAAAGTTAGAAACCTTTAATTTAAGAATAACTTTTAGAGGCTCCTGGGTGGCTCAGTTGGTTAAGCCTCCGACTTCGGCTCTGGTCATGATCTCATGTTCGGGGGTTCGAGCCCCACGTCAGGCTCTGTGTTGACAGCTCAGAGCCTGGAGCCTGCTTCAAATTCTGTGTCTCCCTCTCTCTCTGCCCTTCCCCTCTCATGCTCTATCTCTCTCTGTATCAAAAATAAATAAAACATTAAAAAATTAAAAAAAAAAAAAGGAAAACTTTTAAAAGACCAATTAAGGAGGGACCTGTGTGGCTCAGTTGATTAAGCCTCTGACTTCAGTTCAGGTCATGATCTCATAGTTTGTGGATTCGAGCCCTGCATCAGGCTCTGTGCTGACAGGTCAGAGCCTGGAGTGTGCTTTGGATTCTCGCTCTCTCTCTCTCTCTCTTTCTCTCTTTCTCTCTCTCCTCTCTCTCCTCTCTCCCCTCTCTCTCCATATTCTCTCTCACTCTCTCTCTTTCTCTCTCAAAAATAAACATTAAAAAATTTATTAAGTCCAGTTAAAAAAAACGCATTATTGGTAAATGCTATTTTAAATCAAATACTGTGTGTACTTTTCAGGTGCTGTTAAAGGTGGAATAAGATTTTTAGAAAACACAATAGATTCATTTAAACAATGGGCACAGCTAATACCACTGTGATGCTGAAGTCATTCAGAAACCCAAGAGCCAAAGACCAGACCCTGTGAAATGTCCTGGAAATTGGCTTGGGAGTTCACTGGACCCCACACACAGTCACTGGGCAGTGAGCTGAGACCTCAGTGCCAAGAGACTGGACAGCAAGACAGAATGTAGCTTCTGACAGTATAAGAAGCCGAAGACCAAATCCAGCCACTAGGAGGGACCTGGGTCAGGGTTCAAGGGAGGCTCTGTGTCTAAGTTAACTTTGGAGCTCCCGTGCAGCCCCTTGCTGTTTAGATCAGAGTGAGCAGGGGTGCCTTGGTGGCTCAGTGGGCTAAGCGTAGGACTTCTGCTCAGGTCATGATCTCATGGTTCATGGGTTTGAGCCCCGCATCAAGGATTAGAGCCTGGACCCTGTTTCAGATTCTGTGTCTCCCTTTCTGTCTCTGTCCCTCCTCCACTCATGCTCTGTCTCTCTCTGTCTCAAAAATAAACTATACAAAAAAACTATTTTTTAAAAAAGGGAGCAGAAGATAGTAGTAACAGGCATTTCCTGACCCTGTGTGGGTTTGAGAAAGTGCCATTTGCTGCTCCCTTCCTGGGCTTGAACCTTCTCTGACCTGATGTGGAGGACTTGGCTAAGCTTTGAAACTTTATTTTCTCTCTCTACATATATATCAAATATGTAGTGACGGTAGTAATCACAAAGCAATTATATTTCTAAGCCTCTATAAAAATAAAGCTGATTTTATCTTATTTACATAGAATTGAGGAGGACTGTCTTCAGAATTATTACGGGCACTCCTTCCAAGCAATTCATTTTTCTCCATGTATATTAAGAACTTAGCTTGATAGGAGGGATAGAATAATAGAAGTTGGTGCCTCTCAATGATAGATTGACTTCTCTGTCATTCTTGCATAGACAGCAATAGGAAAATAAATTTCAAGTGAGTCGTTATTTAGACAGAGAAGATTAATCTACCTATAGATCAGTTTGTTAAAATGGTCATTATGAAAAGATATATATATTTGTAAATGTAAGAGGTATCCATCATTTTTTATGGATTTGAATATACATGGGCCATGGGATACTGTTGTATTCTACCTTAATGTTTCTGGGTACTTCTTAAGGACAGACTGGAAATGAAAAACCATTCATCTTGTCCCATTCTTGATTCTAATGTGATGATTTAAAGAAGCTCTTTCTCACTAAATCTGCCGAACCAGTAGCCTCAAACAGAAACCCCATTTGGGTTTTTGGTGCTAATGGCAGAAAGCTGAGCCAGACACAGAAGGCACAGAGAGATATTTATGAGCAATTCTGTTAGCAGGCCCTCTACTTGACTGCATCATTTTAAGTTCTTGCATAACTTGGTTTATTCTCAGGCAAAAAGTAAACTTGTAATTCACCTCAAACAGTGATGGTGTCCCTATGACTCTGTAATCCTAGAGGAGCAAGGATGGAATGATGTTAATTATTAATTGAAGATATGCACAGGCAGGAGATACCTCTTTGTTTTTGTTTTTTTAATTTTTTAAAACATTTTGTTTATTTTTGTGAGACACAGAGAGAGAGACAGAGCATGAGCAGAGGAGGAGCAAAGAGACAAGGAGACACAGAATCTGAAGCAGGCTCCAAGCTCTGAGCTATCAGTCCAGAGCCCGATGCGGGGCTCGAACCCACGAACTGTGAGATCATGATCTGAGCCGAAATCGGACGCTCAACCGACTGAGCCACTCAGGCGCCCCTTAATTTTTTTTAATGTTTATTTATTTTGAAGGAAAGACAGAGCGTGAGCAGGGGAGGTGCAGAGAGAGAGAGACACACAGAATCTGAAGCAGGCTCCAGGCTCTGAGCTGTCAGCAGAGTCTGACAATGGGACTCAAACTCAGGAACTGTGAGATCATGACCTGAACCGAAATCAGATGCTCAACCTACTGAGCCACCCAGGTGCCCCAGGAGATACTTCTTTAACCAATTTCCCTCCACCCAGCATGCCCTGAGATATCTTATTTGAATAGAATTTTCCTGGGTCCCCTGGGAGGCTCAGTCGGTTAAGTGGCCGACTTGGACTCAGGTCATGATCTTACAGTTCGTGGGTTCAAGCCCCGCATTGGGCTCTGTGCTAACAGCTCAGAGCCTGGAGCCTGCTTCAGATTCTGTGTCTCCCTCTCTCTCTGCCCCTCCCTCACTTGCACTCTGACTCTCTCTTTCTCTCTCTCTCTCTCTCAAAACTAAATAAACATTAAAAAAAACAGTATTATTTACTTTTTTTATTTACTGTTTTTTTATATTTTTTATTTTTTAAAGTTTATTTTGAGAGAAAGAATGTGAGAAGAGTGTACGAGCAGGGGAGGGAGAGAGAGAGAATCCCAAGCAGGTTCTGCCTATAAGCATGGAGCCCAACTAGGGCCGTGAGATCATGAGCTGAGCCGAAGTTAGACGCTTAACCAGCTGATCAACCCAGATGCCCCGAGACATTTTTAGCTCTTAAAATACTCAAAGGCCTTAGTCTTCATGTTGAAGAAACATGCACATTAGTGTAGTAATTTAATGTCAGTGTCAGACTTGAGTTATAAAAATGAGTAACATCCTTCCCTAAGGAACGTGGAGTTCACAGTCCACTTTAGGACTTATTTCTTCTTCAATTTTTACTTATTTATAAGTTTATTTTTTATTTATAATTTAAGATTTTCCATAAACAGTTAGAATAACTGTGAAACCTTAAAGATTTTCAGTTCTATCTGCTTTGAAAGTTAAGGAAGCGCTCTTGTGTTTTGTGAACATGAATAAAAATCCTTGACTTAAGAATACCATTTTATAATACAGTACATAACATTTCTAGGGTAATGCATAATCAGTCTGAAAATTAGCATAAGCAGAACAGAATGTAATAGATTCATAGGTATGGCAAAAGATAAATTTAAAATATCCTTTTGATCTTTGAATGTATAATTTTCAGCTATACAGAGATTGAGAAATTGCTATTTGAAGATTACACTTATTTTAGGAATAGATGTTTAATGTACCTACTCATTTTTCACATACCATAAATATTGATACATACTTCCCGAGTCCATAGGATTCTGTAGACAAGGATGATTACATTAAAACTGCATTGATATACTTGGAGGAATGAACAACTCTTTCCAAATGCCTGTGATTACTTCTGTTAGGTGATTTGTGTCAAATTATCTTTGTCATCACCAGGAAGAATGCTAACAGTTTTGATAGCAGTGATGTTAAATTAGGCAGAGTGAACATTTTATTGGATTGTCCAGCTGTTCAGAAGAGTATGCAGGAGAGATTCAGGAAACAAAAATTAGATATTTACAAGCCCGAAGAAACTGTCCTTTGTGTTTGTCATCATTTTCATCCAAGACTGAGACTTGGAGTTTAAGAAGTTTGTCAGAGTTTCCAAAGATTGCCTTGTGAATGGCATCTGCATTTATTAAGTACCCTAACTACTTGGCAGATCCAGGCACTTAGCTTGGGCTGGTTTGGTGGTTTTGTTGACTGTGAAACTTACTGTCTCTACTTCGGCTGACTCTTATTTACTTGAAAGCATCACCATATGAACCAAAGAGGTGATGTGCTTATTTGCAACTTAGGGAAAAATAGTTTTCATTTTGTCAATAAATGCATGAACTGAGTGATGGTATAGTGCTCAATTATGATGATAAGAGAATTTAAGTCAGATCATACTGGTGCTGGTCAAATTCTTTGATAATTGCTTTACTTAGCCTTCACCCGGTGTCTCCACAGGACCTATGTTCTCCAGCCAAGAGGAGTATTCATGGGGCTGCAGATGGTGGGCTTTGGTGGGGCAGACCTCAGGTGGAGGTCCGGAGTTCACTCACGAGCTTCGTGACTCTGAGGAGTTACTAAACATCTTTGAGCCTTGAGTCTTTCATCTCTAAGATGGGGATAATAATACCTGCTTCATAGTTTTGCAGGGAGGATTAAATGCATTAATGCATGTGAAAAACACATAAGCCTTTTTAGCAAAGTGTTTGATACATGATAAATCAAGTTAAAGTTATTAGCCTTTATTTTTGTCATCTGATTTACTTGCTTGCCCAAATTGCTTAGACTATTGTTGCCTAGCAACTGTTCAGTGAAGACAAAATGATTGAATACTTGTGAATCTAGAAGAGCTCAAATGAACTGTGAGGTCAGCCACGCCATCTCCCTACTGTCCCTATTTTATTATTGTAAAGTGTATCTAAAATCAAAGGACATGAAAAACAGGAGGAATATGTTCAAGTTGCTCTGTATTGGTTAGATTCAATAGGGCTTTTGAAATATATTTCCTATATCAATTTTGCTATTGGCAGAAAAAACTCCATTATCCCTAAGTTTATTTAGAATACTATCATTTTATTTAGACTAAGTAGTGCCTTTATAGTTTTTTGATTCCCTGTATTTGCAAGCATTCAGTACTTTGTTCTCATTAATGGCATCACCTGATATTTCTTTATGTGAAGATGGGTTTTTCTTAACCCGATGATTTTCTTCAGTGGAAGGAGTTTTTAAGTATACAGAATTAGAATTGAAATCTATAAGGAGGTATTACTAAAGAATAGTATTTGAAAATGTAAGCAAGCCTCAAATAAGCATATTTAACTGCCATAATCAGAACTGGTGTGCATCCATTATGGGTGTGTGTCATTCCATTTCTCAGAATATTACAACATTGTCAGGCTGCCTGGATGGCTCAGTCAGCTAAGCTGCCAGCTCTTGATTTTGGCTCAGGTCATGATCTTAGCATGGTGGGTTCAAGCCCTGTGTCAACCTCCATGCCTGGAGCCTGCTTGGAATTCTCTCTCCATCTCTGCCCCTCCTCCACTGGTGCACTCTGTCTCTCTTTCTCTCTCTCAAAATTAATAAGCTTTAAAAAAAAAAAAAGAACACTGCGTCATTATCTTAAATGTTCTCTGCTTCCCCAAGGTCTTATTTATGGTAGATATTCCATAAACGTGTGTTTAATGAATAAATGAAACAACAGAAATACATATCTACTCTTAGAAATCCTATCCTGTCTGCCTTTAGTGGTTAAACCATTAGTAAGGATTATTATTAAATGCCTGATATGGTTACCTAGGAATGGTGGGCCTTTTTTTTTTCCTTTTCTTACCTTTAATCTACTTTGATTTGTTTTGAGCTTTAATCTACTTTTGTTTCTCCCCCTCCTTTTTTTAAATTTTAATTTCAGTTAACATACCATGCAACATTGGTTTCAAGAGTAGAATTCAGTGATTGATACTTACATACAACACCCAGTATTTATAATAACAAATGCCCTCTTGATGCCCATGACCCACCTAGCTCATCTCTCACCCACCTCCCTCCATCAATCCACAGTTTGCTCTCTATCATCAAGAGTCTCTTGTCCTTTGTTTCCCTCTCTTTCCTTCCCACTTTCCCATACATTCATGTTTTGTTTCTTAAATTCCATATATGAGTGAAAGTATATAGTATTTCTTTCTTTGGCTGACTTACTTGGCTTAGCACAATACATTCTAGCTCCATCCATGTATTGCAAACGAAAAGATTTCATTCTTTTTGATGGCTGGATAATGTTCTGTTATATAAATATACCACCTCTTCTTTATTCATCAATCAGTGGACATTTGGGTTCTCTCCATTGTTTACCTAATGTTGATAATGCTGCTATAAACACTGGGGTGTTTGTGCCCCTTCAATCTGTATTTTTGTAAATAATAGTTCAATGTCTGGATCATAGGGTAGTTGTAGTTTGGTTTCTTGAAGAACCTCCATACTGTTCTCCAGAGTAGCTGCACCAGTTTGCATTCCTACCAACATTGCAAAACTGTTCCCCATTCTCCACATCCTCGCCAACATCTCGTTTCCTGAGTTGTTAATTTTAGCCATTTTGAAGGTGTGAGGTGGTATCTCATCATGGTTTTGTTTTGTATTTCCCTGATGATGATTAATGTTGAGCATGTTTTCAAGTTTGTTAGCCATCTGGATGTCTTCTTTGGAAAAGTGTCTATTCATGGCTTCCCATTTCTTAACTGGATTGTTTGGTTTTAGGGTGTTGACTTTCACAAGTTCTTTATAGATTTTGGGTACTAACCCTTTTTCTGATATATGATTTACAAATATCTTGTCCCATTCTGTAGGCTGCCTTTTAGTTTTGTTGATTGTTTCCTTCACTGAGCAGAGACCTTTTATCTTGCTGAAGTCCCAATAGTTCATTTTTACTTTTGTTTCCCTTGCCTTCGGTGATGTTTCTAATAAGAAGCTCGTCCAGCTGAGGTCAAAGAGGTTGCTGCCTATGTTCTCCTGTAGGATTTTGATTTCGTGATTTTGGTTTCATGATTCATATTTAGGTCTTTCATTTACTTTGAATTTATTTTTGTGTATAATGTAAGAAAATGGTCTTTCATTTTTCTGCATGTTGCTGTCTAGTTTTCCCAGCACTGTTTACTGGAGAGACTATCCTTTTTCCTTTAGATGTTCTTTCCTGCTTTGTTCAAGATGAGTTGACCATATAGTTGTGGGTCCATTTTTGGGTTTTCTATTCTGTTCCATGATTTGTGTGTCTGTTTTTGTGCCAGTATTATAGTGTCTCTACACTAGAGCTTTGTAATACGGCTTGAGACAAACATCATATGATTTCACTCTTATGGGGAATTTAAGAAACAAAATATATGAACATAGAGGAAGGGAAGGAAGAAATAAGATAAAAGGAGAGAGGGAGACAAACCATAAAAGACTCTTAAATACAGAGAACAAACTGAGATGTGCCGGAGGAGAGTTGGGTGGGGAATGGGTTAAATGGATAACGGACATTAAGAAGGGCACTTTTAGGGATGAGCACTGGGTGTTGTAGGTGAGTGATGAATCACTGGGTTCTACTCCTGAACCCAAGACTACACTGTACGTTAACTAACTGGAGTTTAAATGAAAAAAAAAATGCTTAAGATACACTTAAAAGGGGACGACATACATTAAAGAAAATGGTTACATTTATTAAAATGACATCCTTTTTTGTCCTCTGGCATTGGGGAAAGGCGGTTCTTTTCTCTGGGAAATGACAAGATTGGCAGCAACGTAACATGGAAAGTAAGACACATTAAAATGGTACTCATGCTAAACAGCTCTTCAGAGTTTGAAATATTTTACGTATGGTCCCCAGTACTTTTTTCCAGTGTAGTGCTATTCACCTAGTACCTCCTTTGTGGGGCCTTCATTCTAATTGAGATAAACAGGACAGTACATTGCTCTGTTTCCTTTAGCTTTGGAATGACAGGTTTTTCCCTTCTCAAAGAAACATAGCCTGTTTTGAAATGGACGGCTGCCCACCGCCCTCCTCCAGCTGCTCCCAGACAGCTCCGCGCCCCTCCTCAGCTTCTGCTGACACCTGCCGGTGCCCCCAAAGTGTGCGTGCTCCTGCGCCCTCTGGACACCCTTGCTGGGAGGGGCTGGGAGGGGCTGGGAGATGTTCCTGGGAAGGTGCCATTATAACCAAAAGGCAACCTCACTTACAAGAGCAGATTTCCAGCTGAAGGACATTTATATTGTATTCTAAGATGTTAGTGGTAGAAATGGTCCATTTTTGTACATCCTCACAGCTGTTATTGTCTCTCTATTCTTTGTCTCTCCCCTCTTTCTTTCCTTTTCTTTCCCTCTTTTCCTCTCTTCCCAGTTCTCCCTTCCTCCCCAATCCCCTAACACACACACACACACACACACACACACACACACACACACACACACACATTTCTTTCTTACCTGCCTGATGAAAGCACAAATCCTCTTATTGAAGTTTCCCACCAGTGATTTGACAGGACATAATCTGAGAACTTCTGCAGAGTTTCCATCCAAAGTTTAGTGTTCTATGATATGTTTCTCGAATGACACAATAGAATTGATATTAAGCTCCATTTATTTATTATTTATTATTGAGACAGAGAGAAACAGAGCATGAGTAGGAGAAGGGCAGAGAGAGGGGGAGACACAATCTGAAGCAGGCTCCAGGCTCTGAGCTGTTAGCACAGAGCCTGATGCGGGGCTCAAGCCCACGAACCATGAGATCATGACCTGAGCCGAAGTCGGCCGCTCAACCAACTGAGCCACCCAGGCGCCCCTTAAGCTCCATTTAAATACAAACCCTGTCATGCCTGGAGTGATAGAAAGTATAGACCTGTATTACGAAATAATCCTCTCTCAGGGCCCTGTCTGCATAACTGCTTGATACCTTCAATAAGTATTTATCTTACCAGACACTATTCTAGGCACTTGGAAGGCATCACTCAACACACAAAGGTCCCTGTGTGGAGTTAACATTCTGATCGGGAGGGACAGAACGTCTACAATAGACATAACACGTGTACAAGTTAATTTATATGCTAGAAGGTGATGAAGTGTTTTGAAAAAGATGCAACAGGCTTGGGGATCAGGAATGTGGGGTGGAGGTGGGGGCCAGTGGCAGGATTAAATGAGGTGGACTGGGTGGGTTACACCGAGAAGCTAGGATTTGGACAAGACTTGTGGGAGGTGAGGAAGTCAGCCAAGCAGCTGTCTGGGGGAAGAACATTCCAGAAAGTGGGGACACAATGAAGAACATTCCTGGGGTATTCAGCACAGAAAGGAAGCGGCGTGGCTGGAGCAGACCGAGAGTGTGGTGGCATGAAGTTGGACGGCTACCAGGTGGCCAGGCCAGATCATGTGGGGTCTGCTGGACTTCCTAAAGGTGTAGGCCTTTTCAAAAAATATTTATTCTGAGAGAGAGAGAGAGAGCGAGCGAGCATGCAGAGTGAGGTGGGGAGAGAGAATTCCAAGCAGGCATTGTGCAGTCAGCACAGAGCCCAATGTGGGGCTCAGTCCCACAACCCATGGGATCATGACCTGAGCCAAAATCAAGAGTCAGATGCTTAACTGATTGAGCCACTCAGGCATCCCTCTAAAGACTTTGCCTTTTGAGGGGCTCCTGGGTGGCTCAGCTGGTTAAAGACTTTGCCTTTTATATGGATCAAAATGGTGAGTTTCTGCAGAGTTTTGAGAGGAGAAAGAAGTGATTGAAGTGGAAGTGACCGGGCTTAGCATTTTAGAAGGAAAACCCTGGCTGCTGTGGTTTGAAACAGAATTGGAATGAAAATGGAGCTTGGGGTGGAGGTAAGAATAGAAGGAGAACCCCTGCTAAGAGACCATAGTGAGGTTGGGCTTTCAGACTATTCTGGGGGCAGAGGAGTGGGTAGGGTCAATAGAATTTCTGGGATGGGAACTGGGGTGTGTGAGAGAGTGGAACCAAACACACTGAGGAGATTTTTGTCACAAGGAAAGCCTCGTGATCAAAAGGTTTAACTGTAGGCCTCACAGCTCAACAGCCAAAAAGAGGACAAGGTTTTAGAAACTTAGCCAGTGGAGGAAGGTGACCAGACAAACAGATCATCTCCTCGCCTATCACTTCCCCCTTCACAACCGATTCCATAACAAAGGTCTTCCCAGCCTGGGCCTGTGCACTCACCTCATCTCATGTCTAGAACTTTCTTTTCCCGGTGCCTGGGTGGCTCAGTTGGTGAAGCCTCCAACTTCTGCTCAGGTCATGATCTCACATTTGTAGGTTTGAGCCCTGTGTCAGGCTCTGTGCTGACAGCTCAGAGCCTGGAACCTGCTTCCGATTCTGTGTCTCCCTCTCTCTGCTCCTTCCCCTCTCATGCTCTGTCTCTCTCTGTATCAAAAATAAATAAAACATTAAAAAAATTTAGAACTCTCTTCTCCAAGGTATTTGCATATTTGGGTTAGTCTCAGGTCCTGGTCCTCAGAGCTCTTCCCAGGCCCTGCTCCCTATCATACCTGCATTTCCCTGAATCTCACTACACCAGTACTCTCTTGTCTTCATTGCACACATCTCCTTCACAAAACGTCGTATTCATTTTCCATTGCCTGTCCTCCCCACTGGAATGCAAACTTCCTGAACCACAGACTCTTCCCACTTGGGCTCGCTGCCATATCCTCAGTATCTAGGACAGCGTCTGGCACAGGCGAACAAGTCTTGGTATTAAAGTAACTCAACAAGTTGGTATTAAACCTCTATGGGGAAGACCACCAGTCACTGTGTAGTGTTTAGGGAATATTTTCATATAGCATATTTGGGCAAAGAAAAATGAAGACATGAAATAACATAAGAAAATAGGCGAAGAGAAATCATAAAGCAGTCAATACATGATTCATTAGCAAATGAGAAGAAGTAAAACTAAAAGATTTATGAAATGGGAAGAGTTTAAAAATTTAGTATTACTGAACTGCAGACAGCCACTTCAAACGGTGGATTTCTTTTCACTGGTAGAAATCTCTGTGGCATCTTACTGAGCTTTCTCCAAACACCTCCAATAACATGACGCCTCTTATCATATAAAGCAATATATTCCAATCTGGCGTATTTTAATAGTTGGAAAGCTACTTTTCATATCATATATAGAAGAATGAGGAGTTTTCATGGGGGTGGGGGAGAGGGGAAGGTGGTGATGGGCATGGAGGAGGGCACTTGTTGGGATGAGCACTGGGTGTTATATGAAAACCAACTTGACAATAAACTATAAAAGAAAAAAATAAATACTAAAATTAAAAAAGAAGAAAAAGATGAAGAAGAATGAGGAGTGTTGCACTAGGCAGAGTGGAGTGAGTATTGGCCAAGGGAAGATGTCTGTAGAGACTCAGACCTTAGGGAACATGAGGCCATTGAATAACCAGTGGCCAGGTTTCCACATGGGAAGAACAGGATAGAAAATATTTCCTATGTCTTTCAGGTTGGCACAGAAGGAAGGATCTGAGAAGAGTAAGATTACCTTTATAGGTAATGGAGTAGAATAAGACCTGACATCATTTTTTACTTATTTAGGACGATTAAGCCTCCCCATTAAAAAAAAAACATCCTGTTTCTGCCCATGCATAAGGTAGTCTGAGTAAAATATCCAAGCAGGCAAATCCAAAAATGCTGATCCCAACAAGATTTTTTAATAAGAAAAGCATCAAATTATAGTGAAAAATATAATCACTTATACTTCTGGAGTTAATATGAATCCTAAGTAGGAGGCTGACCTTTGCTTGCCTGAGGAAGAAAGAGAAACACTTCTAGTCAGAACAGTAATAATTTCTAAAAAATACAGTTCTGAAGTAATTTCCTTAAGAATGTGCAAAAGCCTATGGATGGTGGGATTAATTTGCAACTAACCCAAGAAATATCTTTAGAAGTTGGGTTTTATTGAAGAGATTGCCTCCAGATTTGAATTCACGTGGCCATTGGACTGTCCGGCTGACGGGGGCTAACTCTCTGAGAGGCACTGAGAAGCTACCCATCTATACGCCCCTGGCCACAGTGGTCTTCCAAGTGGTTTTCCTCCTGTGTGCTCTTCTGAATCCTATAATTTGTCTTAGAATGGACCATTACTAGATTTTATTTTCTGCCCTGAAATTTTGGAGACACGATGGCACTTGAGCTAATCAAAACCACTCAGAAGTTTGGCAAACCTTAGACCATAGCAACTACCAATGATAAACCTTTTATGTACAATAATCAGAGTAAATTGTGGGAGATTTCAAGGGTGGGTGTTCCCCTAGGGAGAGAAACACTGCTTTCAAAAGCAGGGGGAAATGAGAGGGTTTAACATTTTGATTAGAGTATTCTCAAACTAGCAGGGAAAAAAATCCAGCTACTTTATATGATTGAAGGTATTTCAGGCAAAATGAAGTGAAATCAAGTCCAGGTTATTGTCCAAGGAAAACATCCAAGTTATTTTAAGTAATGAGCCATCTAAAATATCTTAGAATCAGGAAGAAAAAAGAACTTGGAATTTATCTATGTAAGAAGCTGGGTGTCACTTAATAATTAGAAGATTCAAGATGGCGGTCACTGTGATGCCCTGGCAATAGAACAATTCCTTTGAATGTGTTTAATCCCCATTGTTAGAAGCCAAGCTTACTATCCTCTGGGTCTTACTCTCTTATCTGCCTAATGAGTCTGGGGATCAGGGATTGGCTGAACTAGGAAACCTCCATGACAGATTCCAGTTTGAAAATTGGAAACATTTAGAAGATAGGAATTTGGTGGAATTTCTGCCACTGTTGACTGGTTCTTATACTTGGTTTATCATGGGAGGTGCTGTGAACTTTTACATGTAGTTCCAAAGAAAAGTAAGATACACAGAGATAAATTGTTTCTGCTTGGAAATACGCCCAAAATTTACCTGAAGAGCATCTTGACAGTGTCATTGGACTTTCACATTGGTATGATTTGCTTAACCTTGTTTGTCTAGTGTATAGGTGTTCTTGATTTCCCATGATGGAAAGAGAAACTACCTTTTGGCAGGAAGTTGAAAGCCAATTTACCATCTGCATAACTGTTTTGATGTTAGCTTTGCACATCCTTGCTTGTGGAAGGCAGCATGGCCTTTCCTCCCTCTCCCCAGTGTGCCCCACTCTCTTCCTCCCTGTGACTCCTTTCTCTCTGTCCTGTTTACAACACTATCATCCTTGGCTTCTGGTCCTTGTCCGTCCTGTGGCTACACTTGCATCTCTCTGGCCTGTCAAACTTCTGTTGATCCATTAAGTTCAAGTTTCTCTTTCATAAGAACTGCAACCAATATTGATCTCTTTCTGTATTCATATTTCACATGATTTAGCACTGAATTTCATATTACCTTGCCATCTTCTTTATTTTTCATTCCCCTACACAACTGGTTATATACTTTTGAAAGGCAGGATCTTTCTGGAATACATTATGTATCTATGTAGAGTATGGCATAGTGCTTGGCTGTTTTTCAGGAGCCTCTGAGTTCAGAAAGCCAAGATGACATTCTGAAATCTAAGTTTGAACAGCTACCAGACACTGGTATAAAATATGGGTGATCAGTTCAGATTCTAGCACATTCTAATGCAAGGATGTGTGTGTGTGTGTGTGTGTGTGTGTGTGTGTGTGTGTGTGTAGATATCACTTTATAAGGAAAAACACCATGAGCCTAGCATAACGTCTAGTGTTGTGGAATCATTATGGTGTCACCTGACACTAATTTAATATTGTATGTCAACTATACCTCAATGAAATGGAAAAAAATAACAATGTTTGTCAGATAATTCTCTTAGGTCAACACTGAGCTGTAGGCCTTACTCCCTGCATGTAATGGAAAACCAGCATATTTTATCATTGATGCCATTTTGGAAATCTCTTGAATAAGGAAGAAAAGGGAAGCAGCCTGGGGAAGGGGTGATAGCAACATAGCCAAATACATTGTAGCATAAAAAGGGCTCCTTTTCTTTTTTGTAAGAAAATTATGCCAGTGTTTTTTTCCAGAGTTCAGCAGGAACTGGGATGTAGAATGTGGTAAATTTTTAAACTATGGAGTTTCTCACACTTTATCCTATTATGTCTTATTTTTAAAATGTTTACATATTTCCTATCCCAGTATTTGCTACATACTAGTAGTCAGATTTGGCTAACCTGTGGAGCAGTAACAAGTAAACCTTGCCATCCTAAAAGCTTAACAAAGCAAGTGCTTAATTTTCTTTCATATCACAATAGAAGGATTGGGTCCTCTCTTCAATGGCTTTTTGTTTAGTGACTTGAGGACCAGTAAAGTTCCAGAAAAATGTTTGCCTACTCCATTCTCGTTAAGGAACTATATAATTAGGTTCTTGATGAATAAAAGATCTAACAGCATGAATTCTCTTATTTATGCGTGCACATCAGCTATTTTTCCTGTTGCCCCCCCCCCCCCCCCCCCCCCCCCCCCCCCCCCCCCGCCATCCCCTGAGGAGTTTTCTCACTGTGGTACCCATTCACTGTTAAGTAAAACACGTAAGAGAGACCCCCTGGAGCAACAGGAACATGGAACAACGTGGGCATGTAATCCTAAAGCAGAATTTGTATTCTGAGAAATGAACTAAGCCTTGCAATAACTGGTCTTCTCTTCATCCCAGACCTAGAAGAGTGCCTGATGCAAACCAGTGACACAGTAAGTGTGTGTTGAGTAAATGAACTCCCAACTCTCCTTAACTTGGCTTTTATCTGATGAAGCTAATTTTTGAAAAATATTTTATCTAAGAATGTTTGCTATCTTTTCCTGTCCCAGCCCATATTTGCAGTGAATGCTTAGAAACAAAGATGTGGACTTCATCTGTTGTAACTTGACATTAAAAGTTGGAGTTAGGGAGTATTTTCCAAATTCAGGAATCCACCCTCCTTATTTTGAACTGATGGGATGAGATGTTCGTGATATAGGTGGCTGCCTAGTGAAGCCATCAAATATGTAAACTGAAAAGAACTTTAAAAAGAGAAATAGATTAAAGTGACTGAAGATAGTTACTGAATTAAAATCTATTCACTGGCATTTTCAAATGTCACCTGAGTCACTCTGTATAGAGTCATTTCAGCTGCGTTAAGTACCACAGCTTTGGGGATAGTGCAGGATAGGGACAATAAAGATAAGGTATAAATTTTGAAATAAGGATAAAAGAATTATGCTCGTTCATGGTTTAAACAGAACATTTCTGAGCAACTTTTCACCTGGATGGCCCTTTTCAAGTGGTTGTTTTTCTAGAGTGGAGAGTGAGGCTTACAAAACTGTGTAAATCAGGCAATTTACATTCATATTTTGATGATCTGCAAATCACTTACTCATTTGCTAGAGTAAAGCAGATTCATGAAATCAATATGTTTGTTATTCATTTATGCTTTACTTATTTATTTATTTATTTATTTGCCATTTGGAAGAGTCCATAAAGCAAACATTTAACATTTCATTGATCTAAAAACTGAGAGCATATTTCTAGGAAATGTCTTCAGTTTCTCCTACCTTGTGTTTCTGGCTTGTGTGAGGGATGCTTAAAGCTAAGTCTTGTCCATTGGTGCGAAATCAGTGAGTCTTTATATTAATGTCAGTGATAGGGACTTTCTGCAAATATTTGTGAAAAGAAGCATACTGTAAACTAGTCCGGGGATGAGAATTGTTATGTTTACAAGTTAAAGACTGAAGTTTCTTATGTATTTCAGGAAAATAAAATGCTATCTTACTGCTTTGGAGGTCACAAAAATGGAATTGAGTTCAAATAACCAATTTCCATGTAAAAACTATAGTTTTCACAATGAATTTCAGATCATCATATTAATTTGCATCAGTATCCATTCTAATGTAAGATTGTTAGGGGCTCCAAGTGTTTACCATTTAGATGCACTACCATCTTGGTCTTGCTTCTTGCTGTTTTATGTTTCCTAAGCTAAAGATCATGCACTAAGGTTTAATATTGACTATGGAAATATGATGGAGGAATTCTATTGTCATGTACATTTTACTATACCTGAAATATGTTTGTTCTTGGTTCATGAATCAATGGCAACTATGTTGCTATATGATGCACTTGAATATTTTTGCTTTAATGAAGAAGAGTTACTGTCACATTGTTTGTCAGAATGAAACTCCTCTTTCCTTCGCCTGTGAGCCCTTTCCTGAGGTCAGGATAGAAACTTGCCAATTCACATGGAACGGACTGTAAGCCTGATGCTGAGTCTTACCATTCGGTACACACCTGAGCTTGTGAAGAAATGAAAACAAGGAGTTTTAAGTCAGCACTGCCCCCCCCGCCCCCTACCAGCTTACTTAAAGATTTGGGGAAAACTTGGATCCGTGTCACACTGCCAAACTGAAAGTCAAAATGTAGCCCCAGTGCCATTTAGCTCTTCGGTAGCGGTTCTCTGCATTATAGTCCTAATACCTGTAGATTGGTGAGAAGAATAAATGTTACTCTTAAGACTAGACGTTTTTATGGGAAAATGAAGGGAGCTGGATGTTGGAAATATTTTTTATTTTCTATTTTCAATATGACCTTGTAATTTATTTTGGTTACAATTAACATTACAAAAACTCTCACATGGGGCACAGATCATTGAAAGCTCAAAATGCACAAAGTAAGTAGAAAAGAGAGGAAGTATCTTCAAGATGTCTAACGTTCTGAGGGTTCCATGGTGTACAAAAGCCTACAATCACACCCCCTGTCACTTCCCCTAATTGTCCTTGACATTGGACAGTTGTTCACACTGCTCGTGGTTTCAATGGTTTGTGTTACTGTTTTTCTGGGGAGAAATTTTTTTTTAAAGACTATGTCACTACCTGTGTGAGTAAATCAAACCAGAAATACCCTGACAGTGCTCCAAACAAGACCTGTGTGGATAATGTGAGTTCTTTCTTTTTAATTTTAGAATCAACCTTGTCCTATGTTAGGCAGCTGGAGGCAAGAGTAAGACAGCTGGAGGAAGAAAATCGCATGCTGCCCCAGGTGGGTGACTTCCCGAAGCTCACAGCTAGTCAGTGTCACTTGAGTTGTAGCATTTTATCTGCAATTTAAAGTCTCAATTACATTCTCTCCTTTAAATGATAGAAATCATTTTGTAGTCATTCATCAATGTACAGTGTGATTGCTTTCCATAATGACCATCATATTATCTGGATTCTTAAGTGTGGTATCGAAGGATGCAGATGTCTGAAAAAAGAATGCAAAGTAATTTTGAAAGGAAGAAAACAAGAGAAAGAGAAAATGAAGGGAAGTAGAAAATGCTTGGATAGGACTACTTATACATCTCGCACGTAGTTGGTGAATATAGGGAAGGGACTCTTATTTAAGTTAAAACTTTGCTAATGTATGAGCTACGGAAAGCTGCAGGTAATTCAAAGATTTCACATTTTAATTAAATTAGTACTTGCTAAAAGTCTTTATGATATGATTAAACTCTTTCAGTTCCACAAAGCTATGACAGTAATTGACAGTTTTACTTTGGGGCTTACTTTCTTTTCCCTGGTGAATATAAAGTGGCACTTTTTCTGGGATTTAATGCCTTTCCATGTATTTTACTTATAAAATGATATCTATGGACTGAAGTATCTTGGTGAGAATCATGTCGGTTGAGGTGGTGGTTTTGGGGAAATGGTGAGGAGTTGAACAAATCTCCTGAATCTAGTTTGGTTCTAGGTTCTTTACAGACATGTTTTTCTAAGTATTTAGTCACTAGTATTCTTTCCACATTCTGGTGATTATTTCTATTTCATAAGTGACTAAGGGAAAATCAAACCCTAAAAAAACTTAGTAAATAGTAGTTTAAATGAAATGACAGAGACTGGTTATAATTCAGGAGAAGATACATAAACATGAACACTTTGCAAAGATATCTTAGGTCTTTTAAATCTTATTTTGTTTTTAAACTACTTGTGCTCATTAGTGATGATTTGGTCCGTCAGGTACTGCATATAAGAATGTCTTTCTCTTTCTTCCACTGGCCAACCATCTGGCTCAAAATCATGAGATGAAATGAAATGAACCTACTTCTCTCCCATCTCAAATGATACATATGTCAATATTTGTGTTGACAGAAGGGATTATTTGCATCAGAAAATAAGTTACTCCCAGTAGTTTTCTCTTTGCTCTTCTCTACTTTCCATTTTTAAAATTTCCTTTGCCATTTGTCCTTTTATATTGGATTCACAGTATGACTGTGACAGGGCCCTTGACTGGAAACATCGAACTTCTTTCTGTTCCAAGAAACCTAAAAATATAATTAGTTTACTGAGTATTCTATATGGTTATACCATCTCTGAGGCAACTGGGAATGTAAATGAAAAGAGTGGGGGAAAGATCACTGTCGTAGTTTCCCTGAGTGGGAATTGAGGCTCATGTCAAACACTGAGGTGCTAGCACGTGTGCTATCTTACTTAAGAGGCACAACAAATATGAAAATGATTGCAAGATTGATTTTTAAAAATCTGTAAAAGTGTTAGAGGTCTTCAAGAGAAATCAGAAGAGTCTTCAACTATACTTAATATATCAAGTATATACATAATTAGATACCTAGTACCTGCAGAGTTAAGAAGTAGAAGAGATTAAGCAAGTTTTCAGTCTTAAGACATATGTTTTTCTTTAGCATTAAATAGCATTGCTATTTTCTATGAAAGAAGGTTTTTTCTTCTTTTCTCCACAAGCAATGGCTAGGAAAGATCATGTTTTACTGAATCTTAAGCTGTTGTTGATGTGGGATGCACCATTATCATATGTACCACTAAGAAAGTAAAAAGATGTTGTCAATTATGCCATGTCAGATTCTTGCTGATTTCAGAGATCTTAAAATGGAAAGACAATGCTTTATAATTAAACAGCTCTTTACCGTCCAATGTACTTTAATGAAAAGAAAATCCATTGTTTGATATATGCTATTGGACATAATATGCAAAGAATACCGTTCAAAAACAAGATTTCTGTTAAATGTGTGTATCCGAGAGGGCTGCCTTCATTCACAGCTAAGATAGATATGACGGGACCACCAGTTCCAAATAGTTGTATAAATACAACTGAAATGAACAGACAATAGAGGAGCTCGGAGGATGGGAAACAATGAAAGAGTCTCGGAGCGGGGAGAATCCTGCACTCGTGGCGGGCTGAGATCTGGACCAGATAACGCCCAGGCATACGCAACTTATTCTTGGATATTCTTGGTACTCTTACAAATAATTACGTGATTACCCTGCAGAAACTGTTTCTGACTGCATGATGTTAGCTGCTTTGCAAGGTCAATTCAATGTGACAAGCTGACATCCCTGCAAAAATTAGTCTCAGCACTTGATCTGAGTCTGAACACTTGATTTTTTTCCATTGTAAGAACTTGCTCACTGTGCCTTTATTAGAAGGTATTCTTTTGTACTCCCAAGCTTATAAAAAAATATATCCTCTTGATTTCAGATAAACAGGAATAAGAATATAGTTGGCAATTGGAATTCCAAGTATATCGGATACCTTTTGTGGCTGATACTATTCTTTGCTGATAGTTGAGTGTTTAGACTAATTATGTATAGCATTTTCCTGGAGGAAGAAACTCCTTAATGCTTATTTTATTCTTTATATAAAATTGTATGTAATTAGCTGAGAGTCACAACTTCACCCTACCAGTGCATATTTACAAGTCAACAGGATGAGTATAATAAGTGCTTAGGGATTTCTCTCTGGTTAGATGCAAAGCCTTCAATTTCTTAATTGATAAATGACACAGTTCCTCCTAGCTTCTTGTAGGCCGAAGTATAAATAAAGCTTGGGCCCAGTTTTATATCCATGCAAAGTTACCAAGTCCCAGACTGAAGCATCTTTTATTCAAGAACAGATAGGAAAATGTAGCGAAGTTGGACTCAGTTCTGCCCAGTGGTGAAGAGGAGCCCACAGAAGGTGTGGGTGCATCAGCACGGACACCGTGGGAGCCTGTGGCTCTTTGCTCTGCCTTGATTTCTGCAACATTTCACAAGGATCACTGAGCAAAATCCAGTTTGTGAGCACAATATTTCAAAGGAATCATAAAGTAGTAACAGTCTTACTATTTTCAGAAAATGCAGTATTATTTGCTAGGTATTACTTGAAAAGAAAATGTCTTTATTGAAGTCTTTATTTCGATAGGAAGACAACATTAAATCTACTCTCTTAATAGTTTTCAAGTGTGTAGCAATTATTATTTATAGGTATGGTGATGTACGTTAGATCTCTAGAACTTAATATTTCTTGATATCTCAAATTTGGTACACAGTGATTAGTAATACCCCATCTTCCCATCGCCTCTGGCCCCTACCATTCTATTCTTTGCTCTTATGAGTTTGAGTATTTTAAATGCCTCATGTAAGTGGAATCACGTGGTATTTGTCCTTTCATGATGCTCTTATTTCATTGGCATATTACCACGTGATCATTACCATATGGTCCAGCAGTCCCCATCTAGATATTTACCCAAAGGAATTGAAATCAGGATATTATAGAGAGATTAGCACTCTTTTTTTTAAGGTTTATTTTTGAGACAGAGAGAGAGAGGCAGTATGAGAAGGGGAGGGGCAGAGAGAGAGAGAGAGAGAGAGAGAGAGAGAGAGGGAGACCCAGAAGCTGAAGCAAGCTCCAGGCTCTGAGCTGTCAGCACAGAGCCTGACGCGGGGCTCAAACCCACGAACCATGAGATCATGACCTGAGCCGAAGTTGGACACTTAACCAACTGAGCCACCCTGGTGCCCCGAGATTAGCAGATTGCTACTGCTCAGACTGGCCTGTGAGCTCCACTGAATACATATTTAATATGATATACACCCATATGAAGATTGTGTATTAAATAAATGTAGCTTCCATCTATGAACTTTTATTAACTTTTAAATCTAATGAGGTAGAGTCACCCACATGACATAAATAGATATTTATACATAACATACCCAATGTGCTATAAAGTAGTTGTAAGGAATTTTGTATCAAATTCAAAAGGAACATACCTATTTTGTGTATGAACATTTGTACTAAACTCAAACTGTGTATAAGATTTAAAAAATCCAAGATTTTCTTTTTTTTAATTTTTTTGATGTTTATTTATTTTTGAGAGAGATAGAAACAAAGCATGAGCTGGGGAGGGGCAGAGAGAGAGAGGGAGACAAAGAATCTGAAGCAGGCTCCAGGCTCTGAGCTGTCAGCACAGAGCCTGATGTGGGGCTTGAACTCATTGACTGTGAGATCATGACCTCAGCCGAAGTCAGATGTTCAACCAACTGAGCCACCCAGGCACCCCAAATTATCCAAGATTTTCAAAGCTGGATAGAACCTTCTATATCACATTGGACAACCCCATTTTTTTAAGTCAAGGCTTACAAGAGCCACAGAATGTTAGGAGTACCTCATCATACAGCTATTGAAGGATGGACTGACTCAAGCTAAGACAGAGGCCAATTCAGTGTTCTTTCTAGCCTGTACATAGCACCTCCTTCAATCATTTAATACCATGAATGGCATTCAGTGTAACTAAGCTGCTAAATCTGTTTTTGTCTTATTATAAAATTCTTTTTTTAAACACTTTTTAAAATTACTATTGGATTTGCTTACCATCTAATATTTATTAGACACTGTATTCCTGATTTGAGGTAAATGTTCTATTTTTCTTAAAGTTTGGATGGTATCCATCATAAATGAAAAAGAAAAAGGTATTTTACAGAGTCTTTTCCTTGACATATTTCCAAAATACTCCAGAATCATAGTTTTGTGCAAACATACACACCCATACCTGTGTGAGAGATTTATACGTAACAGAATGTGACCAGAGAGGGCCTTTCTGTTCAGAGTGAATGGAGGTATGTGGGTAGGGGAACAAAGACTTCTAGTAATGGTTTTGAAGACACCCATGAAATGTGTTATTTTAGCCCAAATTCAAAAATCTTGCTTGGATCTCTCATTCCATTGTCCTTGATGGTCAGAAGAATTTTTTAATCCAGAGCTAGCTACTATATTTATGTGTTATATCTGCAGTGAGGTCTACTTAGCCAGAAAATATCTTCAGGTGGATAATAAAGAACACCTATCTGATGACTTTATTATAAATCACACTGTCCTTTAAAGAAATCAGTCTGTATTCAGACATAACCATCAGGTAAAAATAATTATTTTTTAAACTCTTCTCACCTATTTTGTGGGTGTAGTGTGGATTTTGCATCAAGAAGAGGCAAGAAACAAGCAGTTTGCTATGATTCTAAAGTCAATCAATTACATTTGTGAAAAGTCCTCCCGGGAAATCTGTTAACTTTCATCAAATGCTTCGGCACTAACATCTGCCTGGAAAGTACTCTGCGGCTGCCCCCGAGCCCCTCAGCAAAACAAGCCCCCCACCTTTTGAGACTAACTTTTGAGTGATTTTCTAGAATCCATAGAAGAGCCCTGATGTGTCTAGCGTCCGATGTCCGCCCATGTGCTGTGGGTCCAGCCACTGTGTTTGAAAGGCATGGCAGCTCAGATCACCCCTGTGTGGGCTCCTTTCAGCAAGTGTTTCTATTTCTGTCGTGCCAGCACACACACAGAAGGGTCTAATTTTAGGACTGGAAATGAAAACTCTTCCTCTCGTGTAATTTGGTTACAGTGTGGCCTCACAATGCAATGCATTGGCAGGAGGCAATGCCGTTTCCAGAGCAGTTTCTGAACAAAGGAAAAGAACCTGTCACCATTGCCAGAAGTGTTGAGGAGGGCACACAGGCTCTAAAGATATTGAGCTCGTCACATCCATGGCAACACGATCCAGGTCCAGCGTCACATCCCTGAAAAGCCCCTTCGCCTGTGCGCCAATGCAGAGGACCCATGTCATGGACAGAAATGAGGATTCTTTCTGACGCAGAGATTTCCCTCCTGTGCTTTTCCTTTTTCTAGGAGTGGAAAATTATTTGGTTTCTCTTTCTATTTTTCACATTTGCTAATTTTGGTTTTCAAGTCATTTTTGTCTTATACAGCCATAAATATCTGGCTCTTCCAGGATTTGGAACTGCTCAGACAAAAAAAAAAAAAAATTAGCCACTATTGCACAAAAAAAAACAAAAACAAAAAACAGGCTTTAACAGAATGCTTTACAGGATGCTTAAAACAAGTGTGGTGCTGCTATTCTTCAATGGTTACTTGCATGGAAATGGCCATTCTGACACTCCTGAGGAGTCATTTGTGCACATTTTTTATTTCATGGATACAACTCTATGTTGCACAACCAGAGTAGAATCTGGATGCTACTGATAGAAGAAATTAGTTAAATCTGTTAAGGCTTGGTTGCTGCTGGAGTCCTATTTGGGAAAAAATGCACTCCATCAGAGGAAGAATATTTGTTGGCTGGCCATATTCTGTGAATCACCGTGACTTATAGAATTAAAGAAAAGGAGAAAACTTTCATGTATAGTTCAATGGAGTTTTCAGAGGACAGATGGGAGCTACCCAAGTGGTGTGGATGTATTGGAATAAAAGAGACAAATAGATATGGAAAATAAATTTATGGAGGGGGGGAGTCAGAGAACCTGAATCAATGGAGACTGGAGTAGAGAGAAGCTAAAATCTATCAGTGAAAATATTGAAGAGAGAGAAATTCATAGGAAAAACATCTAAATCAACATGGGGGCTTCCACAGTGAGGAGGTTTATAGCATTCTTTTTGTGAACCCCCCCCCATGTTTGAGGAATCTTGTTTGAGAATCTTGGGTACATGATGAGAAGTCTTCATGCTAATGAGGGCAAATAGGTGAAATAGAAATGCAGGAAAATACAGCTATGCTACTTACTAAACTTCTTAAGAGAATTATTGAATTTAAAAGGCACTCAATTATTAGGGACTACAGTATCCATCCTTATTAACAGTACTCCCTATTCCTTTCTATATTGGCATGATAATGTACCACTAGGACATATTTAAAAAAATTTTTTTTAATTTGGAGTAGCCATAAAAACAGCATTTTGGTTACCTGTCCTTGGCAGAATTTATCACAAAATAATATAAGACTCTCTCAGCAAGATTTTTTGCTGTGTAGTAAGATCAACTAGAATCATAGATGTTTGAATGAAAAGCAATATGGAGGAATATTTGGGGAAAACTTGAGATAGAACTATAAGAGAAATTAATGTTGCCTTGGAGAGATGGCTTTCTACTCTTTTTCTTTTAATTCAAAGTAAAATGAAAAATTTTTTAAAGATGAAAGTCTTCCGTTTTCTAATGGGTAAGGAAATAGTCTCATAGAAAGTGATAGAAAAGAGGGGTGCCTGGGTGGCTCAGTCAGTTAAGCATCTGACTCTTGATCTTGGCTCAGGTCATGATCTGATGGTTTGTGAGATCAAGCCCCACATTGGGCTGTGTGCTGACAGTGCAGAGCCTGCTTGGAATTCTTTCTCTCTCTCTCTCTCTCTCTCTCTCTCTCTCTCTCTCTCTCTCTCTCTCTCCCCCTCCCTCCCTCCCTCCCTCCCCAGCTGGCACTGTCTTTCTCTCTCTCTCAAAAAATAAACTAAAAAAAAAAAAAATAGAAAAAATCGTGTAGTATTTGATATGGGAATGAAATTAATTAAATTAATAAAATGTAAACACCATTGAAATATGGATATTACATATTTAACAAACAGATTAAACTGTGAAAACTCGGGTCTTATTGAAGCTTGTAAAGAGGCAGAGATTCCCAGTTGAGCAGCCTCCCTTTGCTCTCCATCTCCCACCGGAGGTCACCACCTCTCTCACCCTGGTGACACGGACACGAATTCATCCGCCCCCTCCTCCTCTCTGGTGCAAACCTTTCCTACCAGCAGGTTCGGCACTTTTCATTTAAAAGTCTCTATTTCTAATTTGTTTGTTTTGCTGCAGCCTGAGCAAAGTGATCAATCATGCTTATATCACATTAAAAATTAAACTTGGTGCCTCAATATTATCTTGTAAATGTATAGTAGACAAATAGAAATGTAATACAGGAAATACCTATATCGCCTAAATAGAATATAATAATAAGTCTAGTATAGGCAAATAATTGTTCTTTGATAAAATAAGACAGTTAAGTAAATACATTTCAAAGTGATTTGAGACTTTCCTAAATTATATTTAAGCTAGCATAGTGTGAAAAATAAGTAAAACCTAACTGTGTTAATTTTAGAAAGCTGAGACATAGTCAGCTGTGACTTTGGACTCTATTAGTTACCAAGTAATTAAAGGAGTCCCTATGAATATGCAAGAATAGAGAACAGGAATTACAAGAGGTAGGACTCAGCATAATTAGCATTGGACCAAAATGATGGATCTTGACCTTTGTGAACTTTATATGCTTTGAGTTACAAAGAGGATTCCTATCTGTGATATGGAAGATTCTGCTCAGCTCTGCGAATCCCTAACTCTTTATCCAGAGAAAGTTTGCATATAAGTGTAACATATCCACAAAATAGGTGTGTTCTTTTTATTTTGATAAAAAAAATTCCTTAAAACTACAACTTTTGCAACACTGGGTCTTTTATTTATAGGTGCATATTCATGTCACTGTGGGTTATTGAACCTCATTAGGTTCTAAAGTTAATAGAATTTCATCAGATAGCTGTTTAATAGTCAAGGGTATCTTTGAGGGAGCTCACATACTAGTCTGAGTCGTGTGAGCTTAGGTGTAGTTTGAGAGATGAGATTCATTAATGTCCCTTCATGTTTATTTTTACTCTTTATATAAGCCCTGCATAATTAATGTAAAGGCACTAGTTTTCCCTAACAATATACATATTTAAACGTAAACAAGGTGAATATGTAAACGCTTATAGATTTCTCTCTGGTCAGGTACAAAGGCGTCTCTTTCTTCCTTGGTAAGTGTGGTTTCTTCCAGCCCTGCACATTCTGAGCTCTATGGGAAAAAAAGAAAATGGCTGTGTCCCAGTCCTAGAATCAAAGGGTCTTCAGTCAAGCACAGACAGAGAAATATAGTGAGGATGGAGTTGGTTCTACCAGTTGTAAAAGGAAACTTAATAGGAGGTATGGATGGCCTATCCATCATTGCCAGGATGCACAGTGCCCTTCCTCTGCCGTGCTCTCTGTGCTCTCCTGCAAGCGTCGTGGAGATGTGCTTTAAACCCAGTGTGTGACTGTGTGAGCACACATTTCAAAGAGAGCCCCAAAGAAGGAATAGTCATATTAGGTATTATGTATGTTTTTCGTATTATTACTTGAGGACTTGCCTTTTAAAAGTTAGTGGCTCAGTCAGTGAAGCATCCAACTTCAGTTCAGGTCACAATCTCATTTGTGGATTGGAGCCCCGCATCAGGGTCTGTGCTGACGGCTCAGAGCTTGGAGCCTGCCTCGATTCTGTGGTGTGTGTCTCTCTCTGCCCCTCCCCTGCTCACGTTCTCTTTCTCTCTCAAAAATGAACAAACATTAAAATAATAAATGAAAGTTGGTACAAATGATAGTCAAAGATTACCTGAACTTAAGAGATTCTTTCCTGAGCACATAAACTAATGCAAACGTATTTTAAAATCACAATGAAGTATATTTTCAAGGATTTCATAGAATAAATGGAGACCTGACATTTCAGAGAGAATTTTTTTAATTATCAAAGAGAATATCAATAGAGGAAACGTTAAAAAGTTAACTTTTATTTACCTGCAATTTATGCAGAAACAATCTGTTTTCTTTATTTTAAAATGTAACTTACTTGTCAGGAATTCAGTTCTGAGATAAGTCAAAATAAATTACTGTGAAAAAGACATGACAAAGACCTGATATATCACACATTACTATTTTTGCAGTACAATCGACCGAGGAGAAAAACGAGACTAGCATATGAATCGAGGTCTGCTAGACTTGAGGTACACAGAAGGAACAATGTCCAGAGAAAGAAAATATATTTTTTCAAAAGATATATGATGTACTGGATTCATTCTGTATACTAAACTTCCACAAAGTAGTTTCTACGTCAGTAAGCAGTGGAGTATTTTGAAAAATAACCACCCACGTTTGTAGATGCTGCATTTCTGAATATAAGAGAAGATTGTGTTTCCTCAGGCCACATCAGAGCAGCCTGGGGTCAGCCAGATGGAATCCAGATCTCTCAGCCTACCTTCAAGTTTATGGGTTTTCACCTGTCCTCTTAAGCCTTTTCCTGACTTTGACTGTTGACTGGCTGGGTTGGTGATGTTCTGGCCATTCCCCTGGCTCCTATAATCAGGACTCCCAACATTGTCGGGCCTGAGAAACCGCTCCCCCCAACTCCTGCTTGGGTTCCACCTTCTTCCAGACTCAAAGCCAAGGGGAAAATACCCAGCCCCCTCACCCACAGGTTCTAGTGTTAAACCCAAAAATGGAGGTGGGAAGGAAGAGTTACTATTAATGAAGGTCCAATCTATTTAAAAATTGTTCCTCCCTTCTTAAAGTACTCCATTATACTTCATTCAGGGGTCTCTCTCTCTGGTCTAATTCTTCCCTTTGGGAGAACTTCTTGCCCTCAAGTTTATCAGTAACTCACAAAAATTGACTAAAGTTAGATATTTGTGATTTCAGGAGCGCTTAGTCAAGGCACACAAATAATCAAGCCCCTTTTCAGAATTTTTACCTTTTTTGAGATTTTTCTAACTTTCATAATGTAGGTTAGTGGAGTAGAAGCAACTTTTGAATTATTATTTCTCTTAAAAAATTAAACAAAAGGAGATCACTAATCACCTTGCTTAAAACTCTTGGACTAATTATTATTTTGCTAGTTCCATTCATCTAGCTGCTACTCTTAGTTTATTAGGAAAAAGATTGCATATGGAAATGTAAGGATCAAAGAGAAATGCAAATCTGACTCAAATATAGTGTAGCAAATAAACAAATTTAGTACCATCTCTTTTGACCTAAAATGCCTCTCATCTGCAACAGAACAACATGCGAGACATAAGTTCTAATGTTTGACACATAACAAATAACTAATAAACCCAGGACCAGCTGGGAGCCATCCTGGACTTACATAAAATATGGCTCCAAGAAAGGAGTTTTAATAGCCAAGATATTTGAGCTGTTTTTGACACCCAAGGCAGGCATATCTTAATGTCAAAAAGATCATTTCTTTATTGAAATATTTTCATATGGCTAGAAAATTTACTATCCATCACTACGGGAATCTCATACAAGAAAGACATAAAATATTCAAATAAATGACAACTACACTAAACTTCATCACAAATAAATTGTGTGGAAATGATAGGTCTTTAGTCTTTTGGGTGGCAAGTATGTATTGAGCGCCAAAAGTTACCAGAAGCTAAAGTTGGATTTGGCTGACCTCTTTTTGACAACGAGTTTTAGAGGGGGCTTCAGCAACTTTACATCTTGAAATTAGTTATTTGTTGGGGCGCCTGGGTGGCTCAGTCGGTTAAGCCTCCGACTTCGGCTCAGGTCAGATCTCACGTTCGTGGGTTCGAGCCCCGCGTCAGGCTCTGTGCTGACAGCTAGCTCAGAGCCTGGAGCCTGCTTCATGTTCCGTGCCTCCTTCTCTCTCTGCCCCTCCCCCTCTCATGCTCTGTCTCTCTCTGTATCAAAAATAAATAAAACATTAAAAAAAAAAAGAAATTAGTTATTTGTTTGGAACCAGCCCCAGTTACTTTCCATTCCCTGTTCCTTTCCCACTTCTATTTTAATGCGTGAGTCCTTGACCAGCAGAATTCGCCCACTTTTGTCAGTGAGTTCAGCAAATGGTATGATGGTGGTGGCAGCCCAGGCTCTCTGCCAGTTGAAAAGGACTTTAGAGAGGTCAATGTAGAACTGGACCCTCCAAATGCTCACTTGTGAAGAAGGTGGCTCATGTGGCATCATGGGCATTCATTTTGCTGAAGAGGATTCTCTTGGTTAGAGAAACCAGTTACATGGAGCCTTTAACATTTGAAAACGAGATCGAGATGGACATGAGGGCAACTAAAGGCAGTTAGTTCTCAAGTGTTTTTCACTTAAAACAAGCACCCTGCTCACCATCTTGAAATCGACAAAGTTCTTCAGAATCCATCGTGAGAGTGTCCTAAGAGAGCCCTCAACTCTGGGTGGTTTCTCAGGACTGTAAATGATGTATAGTGACTTACTAATCAACAGGACTTTGCTCTTTAAGCCTAGAAAATATCCAACGTTGCTATCACATTGATTTTTAATACTTCATCACCTTATTAAATTATGCTTTTTAGATATGTCTTTTCTGTTCATTCTGTTTCAAGGCATCAATCCTATTGGTCTTAAGTGTTCAGAATCTTAAATCTTCAGGGTCCAAGGAGAGACATTGTAGGTCATGAAAGGGATAGTGCCCTATTCTTTTATTTTTATAAACTCTTAAATGATGCGACTGCAGCCTGAAATGGACCTCTCTTACTGTGAGAAACACAGCTTGGGCCACAGCAAAATGAATAATTTACAAGAATCTGTGACCCTTCCGGTTGAGTCTGCTTCACGTTGCAGACGGCACATGAGATGAGGATGATGATCATCCAGTTTCCCCTGGAGTCTTGCTGCTTTCACAAGCACTATAACCACATCCTGAGTGGCAGCTAGGTCCTGCGTATTGGACCAACACTGGGTCCATCTGGATGCGATTCCCATTCTGACCCTGGCCCCTATGATGATCTCTGTTTTGCAGGTAAGAGAATGTTCACTCATGGGTAGAGGCAAGGTTTGTGCCCAGATTTTCAATTACTACTAGTCTAGCATTCTTACCATTCAGCTGAAACCTGTTACATGGCAAATGTGTTTCTTTTGAAGCAAGATAGTGATGAAAACACCACCAGTTACCACCACTAATGTCACCGTCATCATCCAAAATATACCTCTGATGTAGTATCATTGGGGTCTGAATTGGACATTAACCAAGAAACACCACTGAGTTTTTAGTCCATCAGTTTTACTATTCACTGAGAGATTTCATTGTACTAATAATGGTTTTCTCAGCATGGGAAGATCTCATACTTTTATTAATCTTAAGGACATTTCTAGCCCTTAGATAACTGATTAGTCAGGGAAGAGTATTTATCGACTTAATACTTATCATTTCTGGTTCAATTATAGTTTCTTTGTAAGTCATTTGCCTCTTTTTCCAAAAAGTTCTCCGAGTATTCCAGTCTGTAATAACTTTCTTATCCTCTTACAGTAGGGCTTGGTGCTCTTTAAGTTAAGGGCCAGATAGTAAATGTTTTCAAACTTGTGAGCCAAGTGATGTTTTGCAACTACTCATGTCTGCCATTGTAGCACCGGAACAGCTGAAAACAGAGTAACTAAATGAATTGAGTGTGGCTGTATTCTAATAAAACCACTGTAAAACAGGAGACAGAGTCTGAATTTAACTGACAGTAATTTGCTGACCCCTACACTACCCTGAGATCACTTGTTAGTTACTTGGGTTATCTCTTAATATTTAAAATTTTTTTTAATATTTATTTTTGAGAGAGAGAGACAGAGAGCACAAGTGAGCAGGGGAGGGACCAAGAGAGGGAGACACAGAATCTGAAGCAGGTTCCAGGCTCTGAGCTGTCAGCACAGAGCCCAATGCAGGGTTCAAACCCACAAACAGTGAGATTATGATCTAAGCCAAAGACAGACACTCAGCTGACTGAGCTGCCCCTCTTAATATTTTCTTTGATTAGTCAATCCTATTGTTATATAATTTCTCATTTGTACATAAAGAATTTATTATATACAAAGAATTTTTCCTCTAAGTATTACTTATATTTTTATTTCCTTTGATTTATCATCTTCACACCTGCCCTAAGTTATCAATATCTGGGATTTGAAAAGTGCTGTGAGTAAACCAGAGGAATAGTTGAGAAGAGACAAAGATATTCTTTCCAACAAACTACTTAGCTTTGGGAGGAAAATTTGTTGGAGATCAAGATGCTTGAATTTGACTTGAAAAGGCAAGCCCTCCCATAGAGGAAGGACACTTGTGATACTAATGTATAGGAAGTCTATACTCTGAAACACACGTTTGGTGATTGAAGCTGTACTTTAGTGAGTGATTGATTATATTGCTTTTGTGTCCTTGCATGTCTTAGCTTGCTGGAAAGATAACATGAGGCAGGCTTATCTTTAAAATAAATACCCCATGGCTGATGACTTGGAAAGAACATGAATTGCTATATAGTCCTTTGCAGACAAGTGAAATTCTAAATCCCTGCCTACCATGAATAAGGAAAGCATTCCTGGCTTCGAAGGAGGTTGGAAGCCAATTCATCTCCTTTGTTCTTTAAGTGAGGACATTGTATGAAAGAATGAGAAATCGGGAGATTGCTAGTAAGAATAAAGTGTATTTTTCTGTATATTAATATTCTCGTCTTCCATGATCTTTGTCAAGTATGTGGTTTTAATGGTGATCTGTGTTATGCTTGAAAAGGACAAAAAGGAAAGGCCTTCAGCTGCCATTCATGCAGTCTCTCTTCATGGGGACCTGCAAGGTACTTTGGAAGGAACAAAGGAGTGCCAAGGGTAGTGTGGGTCTCCATCACATTTCCTGTGGATCAGGAGGAGACCTACAGGAAGGTGAGAAGAATCCTCACTCATCCTCTTGGCTTTGTCACTAGGATTCATTGATATCAGAAGAGTTCAGGGGGTGGAAAAGAGCTTAAAAAGAGCCAGATGCATTTGCAATGCTTTCGTGGCAACTGATGGTAATCTGTCAATTATGAAGCTTCTCTATAGCACTTAATGTTTTCCAAGTGCCTTGCAATCAAGTTTATTAGTCACCCTTCACTGCCACCACATGAAGCTAATTGATAGGGCTCTCCATTTTAGCCTCTCCACTGAGGACAAGTGACTTGCTGAGGGTCAGGGTCTGGGTAGCTTAGGGAACTCATTAGTCTCTGGGTCATTTCTTGAGCTAGCAAGACTTTTGACTTTTTTTGTTTTTAAGACTGCTCTGGGTAGCTTAGGAAAACTTATTATATTTTTAATGTTTATTTATTTTTGAAGGAGAGAGAGACAGGATGAGTGGGGAAGGGGCAGACAGAGAGAAAGAGACAGAGAATCCACAGCAGGCTCCAGGCTCCGAGCCGTCAGCACAGAGCCTGATGCAGGGCTTGAACCCACAATCTGTGAGATCATGACCTGAGCTCAAGTTGGATGCTCAACTGACTGGGCCACCTAGCCACTCCAGGAAAACTTATTATTATTGATTTAGCCTGATTGTTTTCCAGGATAATACTTTTGTAAAAATTCTAACCTTTAAAATTTTCTTTTTAAAATTCACCTTTTCTAAAAATTTATGATGTGACTTTTCACAATTTTCTTGGAAATTTTAGCTATGCATCTTAAGGTTCAGCCAGGTCCTTGACTCGGGTCATGCTGTCAGAATTTGGGGACTAGATACAATTTTCAACCAGGCAGACTTGGTTGTGCCATTAGCTGTGGTCAAAGTTTGTTTGGAGGGATGAGGGGAAAGCATTTTCTATACTAGCTGCTTACGCTATCTTGTATGCCCAGAATCTCATAGAGGCAAGACAAAAGTAGTGACCTTGCTATTTGGAATGAGAAACATTGACATTTATTGTAAGATTAATGTAGGAATATTCATTCAATGATAGGTATTTAGTAGGCTTCCCCTGCTTTTCTCAGTATAACCAAAACAAGTCCCAACAAGTATGGAATGAGATCTCTGTAGGCCATGAAAAGCCAGTTGCTAATATTGGCCATTCTTTCAATAGCTTACTCCTGAGATATTTTTTGAGCACCTCATGTATACAGATACAGTTGTAGACAATGGGGATACAGCCCTGAATAAGAAACTCATGCAGCTTACATTTTAGTGGGCTATTATTTAAAAATGATAAAAATGTAATATTTAGAAGTAACAATCACTCTGAAGGAAACAAAAGCAGGGTACAGAACTGGTGAGCAACTGGAGTGAGAGAGGGTATTTTACATGGAGTTAGAAGAAGACTTTTTGAGGACGTAACATCTGGAGGGACCAGAAGGAGTATGGGAGAGCATCACAGGAAGTGAGAATAGCAAGGGCCTTTGGTGAGTGAGATAGGCACGTGTGAGAAAACAGGAGCAAGAAGGCTAATGTGGCAAGAACAGAGTGAGACCAAGAATAACAGAGGTAAGGTCAGAGACAGGCACATAACAGACACTGTAGGCTTTGTTGACCAAAGTCAAGTGTTGGGTTTGGGTCTGAGTTCACAGAGAGCCATTGGAGGAATGGAGCAAGGGTGTGATGTATCTAGTTACATTATCAGAAGGTCACTGAATGTTGGGTAAAGACCAGACTGAAGAAGGTAGAGGCAGGGGGAGAGGGCATAGGGATACTCATTAGTGAGCTAGGTCGGTAGCTTAAGAGGCCAGTGGTAGCTTGAACTAAGTGGTGGGGTGGAGATGGTGAGGCAGCGTTGCATTCACCGAGTATTTTGAAGAGTGCTCAGTGATAGAGTGAAGAGCTGAGAGTACTCGGTGATAGATTGGATCTGGAAAATAAGAGATAGAGGCTGCAAATGGCTTCATAGATTGGACACGGAGAACCCCAGGAGAAACTGTTGACATAGGCTATACAGTGACTGGCAGCCTAGTGGTAGTACCGTGTGGCTGCCCCAGGAAGAATTATGAAGGACTCCTTGGATTATGATCTAAGTCATTATATGATTGGTGGTGGTGGTTATGGAGGTGCAGAAGACTAGAGGGAACAGGTTAGGAGGTTCAGGTTCTGTGTTGGACATGGTACATTTGAGATGGACATCTATGAGGGGATGTCACCTACAGAGTTAGATGTATACAACCAAAAGTCAGGGGAGAGGTCAGGGCTGGAGATACAAATTTGCAAGAATGCGTGGCTAGGGGACTGAATTAGAACTTCTTGTTGAATGAGTGTTGAGATAAAAGAGGTTTGAGGACTGTGCCCTGGGACACTATGAAATTTAAAGATAGGGAAAGAGAGAGTACAATGGAGACTGGAAGAAGAGGCTCATTCAACTTTTTTAATCTCCTAGAATTGCAGATGATTTGTGAACTGACGTGTACTAATTCTGCAAGGTTGTTTTATACTTGAACTCTCTGGTGGCTTTTCAACTTACCTTTTGGAATATTATCTACATAAGTGAGCATTTATAATTTAAATCCAAAACTCTTGCTTTTCACCATAAGTCATCTATATTATGAGGTAGGGAGGGCACAGATACACCTAACTTTTAAGTCCCTCATTTTCTTCCTTCCTAATAGGCACTGTTTCTGAAAATGGGCTCATGCTTTCTAGATGCTTTTGTTCTCTGATGTCCTCGCTAATAGGGGATTACATTGCTCCCTGGTAGAGATTTTATTACCACTATGTAGGCCAAGGCTACACTGCCTGCAATCATTTTGGCCAGTCGTGTTTTTGTAAGACTTGAAGCATGAAATCATTGTGAATACGCCAAGAACGAGCCTCCAACAAATGCCATGGGTGGAACCATAGGCTAACAGCCAGCCTCGCTCATCGTAGTGTTCATATGGATTCTGGAGAGTTAGCTGCCTTTGGATGAAGCTGACTATGCCTCATCTTTACCTTCCCACTTTGTGCGGGAGCTTTGCGTACTGGAAGACTCCTTGAAGAAAAAGAAGTTTCTTCCTTTTGCCAGAGGCAGGGCAGCAAACATCATCCCACCTAGTTACATTTCTTAGCCCAACAGGTATTAATCTTAAATAGATAGTTGTCTAGTCCCTGGGGCTCTAGCTCTGTGCATGTCTTCACCAGGCTCTTGGAGGGGGGGGGTAAGCACTGAGTATTTATTGAGTGGCATTCATTTTTAGCTTCCTCATCTATAACTGGCAATTCAGCTCCATACCCTCTCAAGTCCCACTCAGACCTCCTTGACCCCAATTCTTACACACCTGAAAGTATTGAGAGATGTTTTCCTCAACAAACATGCCACCACTTTTCACTATTTAATTAATGTCAACCTGATTGAAAAGCCATTTAATTAGCATTCTTTTTTTTCTTAAAAATTTCAGTGTTTCTCACTGGGGATTGTATGGTTAACAAAAAAACCAGAATTAAGCACATAAACTCATTACCTAGAAGCAGAATGTACATAAATGTAATTGTTCACATTTCCTACCTATTGTTTAACAGCTAATTTTTTTTAAACCTGGCCTTCATTGTTCTTTGTCTGCTGTCATTCTGGCTACAGAGATGCAGGGTGTTTGCCGTCTTAGCCCTTTCAAGATAGTCCTTTTCGTCCTGGGGTTTGCCCTCTCTCATTCTGGTGAAAAGGCATCCTGTTAACCTCTGTAATTACTTTCACTTGGGGGGGAGGGAGGAACTATATTTATGTATCTGCAAGTTTCACCTGGAGTACAGGTATTTAAAAATTCCTTAGTTTTTCTCCCAAGAATGTTAAATTATTGGGATGGGATATTTTCATCCCAAGAAGCTAAAATCCTTTACAAGTTAAATATTTCACAAACTCTTACATGTCAGAAGAAAAACAGTGTGGGAGTACCTGTGAGAAAGATGTTTTGGGGCTTTATATTGTTAATTGCCTCTTTGATCTTGATTTTCAAATCTGATGAAGTAGTTAGATTCCGTTACTTCCACAGGCCTTTTCTGGCCTGATGAATGGCAGGACCAGTTAGCTGGTGCCCAGCCAGGAGGCTGGGCACCATCCTGGATTCCTCCTTCAGCCTTACTGCCTACATTCAAATCAACACTAAGGCTCTTAGGGTCCTGACTTTTAGTCTATCAATATTCTCCTTTCCATTCCTTCTGCTGTTGTCTGGTGAGCAGTGAGTAATCGTGGCTCCATTTTCACTTGAACTTCTCTGGGGCTTCACCCCAGCTACTTTCCTCCCATCCCGACCATCCTCCACATCATTACTAGAAGGATCTGTAAAACACAAGCCAGGTCTTCTCACAGCTCATGTCTCCGTACAGAATAAATTTTAAATCTTCCGTATGGTGTAAAAGGGTCTCCACGAACCTTCTTTCGTGTCAGCCTCAGGTCTTGCCGCTCTGTCCCTCCCATCCTTCTGCACCACTTCTATTTCCCCGAATCGGGCAAGTGTCAAAAATTTCAGATTCTTTGACTTGAAGTTCTTTGTCACATCGTCTGTGACTCCACAGACCTCAATCTTAGCCGTTATTTTGCACAGAAATGAAGAATGAGTGAATAATTATTACCTTCTGGGTTTCCTAGCTGGGAACACCTGGATGCTCCCAGACTGGCCCACACTTAATGAAGTTGAGAAGAGCATCTCTTTTGATGATACCTTGTTTTCACCACTTGATGTTTCTCATTATGCAATGATTTTGATGAGAATTAGCATATACTTTGGATGCCCTGGTAATAGTCTTTTTCTACTTTTGGTCTACTAACTATTCCTAGTGATCTTTTCAGTTACTGTTTTAACATATTTGAGCTTTACTTACTGTAGCTTTAGAAATAGAAGTAATTTAATTCTTTCAGGATAAATTTATCTTGCTCAAATATGAGTAACCAGGTAAGGAGGGGAAGAAAACGATAGGAATTTAGGTGAAGTTCAACTGGTGTAAACTTGCCAAAATATAGACCGTTAAAGAAATGGAGTTTCACTTCTTTCAGGCCAGGCTAGCACTCTACAAAGTGTGCTTCAGTTACTTGACAAGTAGTTGATTATCTTCTAATTACCAACTGTATAGTCAACAAGTAAAGCATTTATACAACTATTTTTGTGATAAAGGAAAAGCCACAGTCACACATAGATGTAACCATTCTATTACACTAAGTTTATTGAGCAACTACTATGTGCAGATAGGATGCTAATTATCATGATTACAAAGTACAAAAACTTTAAGGAGTTCCAAGATATATGAAATATTACTGTAAAATGTGATAGGGCTTAACATTGAGCTATGAACAAGTCTCACCAGCTCACCTGAAGGTGAGTGGTCAGAGTAATTAAACTCATCTGTTAAAAAATGAAAGTAAAGTTCACAGGCTCATTATTTGTTCATCAGTGGAGCCGGGAATGAAATGCAACTTTTTAAGGTACCTATTCCAGTATGAGAGATGGAGAGAGGATATGAATATGAATGAATATGAACTGGAATCAAGAGAGTGACATCCTGGATCACTGGAATAGGAAAAGAAAAACATGAGATCCAGAAAATTATCATGGAATCCAAACTCAAAGAAGAAAGAACAGGAGATAAACTGTTCTCTTAACTGTGGTTATCTGGAGCCTTCCTGTATTTCATTTATAGCATGACCCCCATAGTGTCGCAAAGTGAATTGTCAGTAATTCTCCACAATTTCATTAGGAGACTTTGATAAAATCCCAAGTTTCAAAATCTTTGGGTATTATTCTAGATGCGGACTTTATGGAACTGTTGGGGCCACAGTTACGTACCTCAAATGGAGAAAGTCAAATGAGCACAGAGCTGGTGTTCAGCTGGTAAATACCAGTTCATCTGTATCTGTTATTAATATTCACAGCCCCCTCCAAGACCCTGGGCCATTCCAGACAACCTGATCATCTCCAGGATTTCCGTGCAGCCCAGGAGCTAATCAGCAGGTACACAGAACCGAGGAGATCTCTAGGACCCCAATCAAACAAACAACAAAATTATGAAGCGTAAATTATTGAGAATAGCACCAGGCCAATAGTTAGTGTCTTAATAGGTATTAACATGTAATCAGAGCTCATCTTAGCGAGTCTTAATAATCTTATAAATGACAGCATTTAGGAAAGTCATAGCAGGTCATAGGAACTTAGTAACTGAGTACTGTTAGGACTCAGACATACCCTCAGAAGGCTACCTACTGAGGAGACAAACATGTAAACAGAGCACAACCCTTAGCCATGTGTGAACAAGAAATGGTCACCATTCAGGTCTGGGTTTCTGATTTCCCTCTGCACGTCACACGGTGCTCTCTTTCTGCACTGGGATGCTTCATGTGCGAAGGCTTTCATTTCTGTTTTCTGGCAATTGTATTCTTTCCTGGTATGACTGCTTAAAATTGATGGCAGCATCTTTTCCTGTTGTATTGCTGGGAAAGCTTTATCTTCTTTCATAATTTCCACAAAGCACCTTCTGCCAATTTTATTCTCTGTGGGATCGGTGTCTTGATTTTTAAGGTGCTTGTACCATCCTCCCCCGTCTCCACTCAGGCAGATCTTTGTTCTTTGGACCACTGCCTGTGCCACCCATGTGTGTTTTGTTTCTGCTAGCGTTGTTAACAGTAGGATGTTTGGGGTATTTTTAATTCTTTTCCCTTTGTTAAAAAGAGCAGTTTCCTACTTGGGGTGGAGATATGGATGGCTTTATACTTAGGCCACTTGAGGACTGAAGCTGAGAGCGTTTCCTTTATAGTCATCACAAGTTCCATCCAAATCACATGGGCGGCTTGTCCTCCTATGCTACGGAGCTGTCACCAGAAATTTTGCTTCACGGTTTTCCAACACAGTTTTTCTCTAAATCAGTTTCTCAGTTTCAGCACTTTTGACTTTGGGACTGGATAATTCTTTGTTGTGGGGACTGTCTTGTGCATTGTCAGGTGTTTAAACAGCATCTTTGGCCATTACTTATAAGTACCCATAGAAATCACCCAGTTTAGGGGAGCCTGGGTGGCTAAGTCAGGTAAGAGGCCAACTTCAGCTCAGATTGTGATCTTCCAGTTCTTGAATTCGAGCCCTGCATCAGGCTCTGTGCTGACAGCTCAGGGCCCAGAGCCTGCTTCGGATTCTGTGTCTCCCTCTCTCTCTGCCCTTCTGCTCACATCATCTCTCTTTGTCTGTCTGTCTGTCTGTCTCTCTCTCTCTCTCAAAAATAAACATCAAAAATGAAATCATCCAGTCTTAACAACTAAAAATGTCTGCATTTTTGCCATATGCCTCTGCTGGATGGCCAACTTACCACAGGTTGAGAATTACTGCTCTCAGTAATAAATATGTGAAAGTCGATTGACAAATAAATAATAAAATGTGTCGATAAGCAAACACATTCATTATGACAGCAAATATTTGCAGAGCACTTAATGTGGGCCAGGCATTGTTTTAAGAGCTCTTTTCATGTAAGTAGCCTCATAGAGGAGGGACCCTTGTACCATTATTACCCACACTTTACACATGAGGAAACTGAGGCTCAGGGAGGTCAGGCAACTGCCAACTGTCCAATCAAGAATCTGAGCCCAGGCAGTGTGACCCCAGAGTCAATGATTTGAATTTACTTTGCTGCTCTTTAAACAAAAAAGTTACTGGATTGGATACCAATGTGGCATAGCATGGGCTATATTACCTTTGGTGGGTGCTTAGTAAATTAGTTAAGTGAGTAAATGTGTATCTAAAAAGCCAGAAAATTATTTAATATTTAAATCAATATTGAATAGACCCCTTACTTTAGTTAATTTAAATTTTAAACCTGTGCTTTCCTTTCAATATAGTCAACTGAATATCATGTTATTAGAGCAAAGCAGAGGGTCTCTTAGCTTTTCGAAACTCATTCACAGGAATTTTTTGGAAAGGTTTGCCAAGGTAATCCCTGCAGTTTCTGGTAAGCTTCTGTTTGCGTACTAGTGCAGTATTGGAGTATATCAGAATACAGACTGGTCTCACTGAGCAAATTATTTTCCTGATGAGATTAAGCGGATCAGTGCCCTTGTCCCATAATGAAGAAAATCCATCCTTCCTCTCAAACCAGGTGTGAATTCTGATGAGGTATGATGCACTATGTGATAGTTTGACCTAGCTTCAGAACTTATTAAAAATTGAACATCTTTACCTAACAGGAAACCACTTTAGCCGATCGATCTTTAGCTTTCCATAGTTGGCTTCCTATAATAGATAAGAGGGTTGGGCTCCAAAGTTTGTTACAAACGCATTGCATCTGATTTATATCTACGTAGGAAACCTGCATTTTGTATGATAAAATATAAAAACATTACATTCTGTGTGTTGAAGACTTTTATACGTACTTTTGTAAAGCAGAAGAATGGAAACTTCCAGAGTGTTCAGTAAAATAAGGGTACATAAAATATAACCGTAAAATAGCAAGAAGACCACATAATCACACTAGGTTCATCTTGCTGGCTCTCTTAAAACTCATATTATTAATTATAATAATTTTACTCAATGAAGCCCTAAGTAATACATTTTCTTATTATTTAGATGAATTTTTTAAAAATTTGAGTGGCTTCTTTTACCCCCCTTAATTCTCAAGAAGTCTGCTATTTTAAGGACAATACTAGAAAAATATCCTAAATCTCAATTTTCTTGGAAAAACATCGTCCAGATATCATGTGATAAAAGGCATAACAGTACCAATACTTTATCTTCTTCAGTGATAATAATGGATAGTTCTGTTTCTTGATCTAGGAGTTGCCTTACAGCATTAGAATTCATGATTTCTGTAATGAGTACTTACCACATAGAAAGTAATCTGTAATTTACCTCCCACACAGTCTTGATACAGAGCATTACTTTGCTATTAGCATTTAGAGTGGGCTATTGTGATACCTAAATTAGTTTATGGGTTACCCTATGTACCTGCATATAAGTGTCCGCCGAGTACACAGACTTCTACTGGAATAGTAGGGTCATCCAGGCATTGTTTATAAATTTGGAATTTTGGAAAACCACAGCAAACAATGCTAGGCAAGATAGAACTTGTCAGAAAATAGAAAGTGACTTTTTAAGGTTTGGAACTGTTGTCCCAGTTGATGGCCAGAGTCTGGGCTCCCCCACTTGAAGCTCTGAAGTTGCCAGAAACAACTCTGTCTGCAGAAGTACTGAAGGCTCACTTACTATGTTTTATGCAGCAGTCTTCAGAAAATCACATGACTGACCATTGTAGAGCTAGCAAAGAGCCAAGCCTTCATTAGTACACAAATACCATTCAATTTACTTGAAGGCCAGAATGATGGCCAGTCCAGAAGACATTTTTCCATAACCTGGAAATGTTTATGAAAAAGCTTCCAACAACAGTAGAAAGTTAATAATCTTGATTCTCAGAGTATCTTTCCCTTTAAAAGGGTTATACCATCAAATAGGTTATACTTACACAAAAATGGGGTCCATGTATGTTGCTCCCTCTGAGATTATTAATACTATGCAGTCTATATTTAATTTGTTTTAAAGAAACTCTTTACAAGATGAAGCTATTTCGCCTTGTATCTACTTTTCAAAAATAGGAAAATACTGTAGTGAAAGAGCTACTCTTTCCAGCAGGCTTCTACGTGGTTAGAGATAATAAGCTTATTACAATGGAGAAGCATAGAGATTAAATCTCACTACTCAGTAAGGAAGAATGAAACTAGAACTCTATGTCTTAGTCATTGTATCAAAAAACCTAAGATCTGAGAGATGCAGAAGTCATGAAGGGAACCAAATGTGGAAAATAGGACTTGTTCGTAAAAAAAGTTCTGGTACTTTTTGATGACCATCTCAGAAGTAGAACTCTCCAGATTGGGGTGAGAGGTGGATTTTCAGCCATAAAACAGATTCTAAATTATTGGATAGAATTCTTTTGGTGATGGAAAGGAAGTAGACACTGACACATGATTACTGAAAGAGCCATGTTCAAATCTGTGTTGTTACAATGAAATGATTGTCACAGTCCAAATGTATAATTTCCTGGGTTATATGTGAGGAACATGTGTAGTTGGCTTATTTAATAGGTAATTGGTACTGATTCCATAGATTCGGAAGAAAGATTTGTGAGTACCACTCCTCTTTTTCTCTTAAGACCATGGCACGTTTTCTTTATTGTTCACATTCCAAATATTTAAGAAGAGTGACAGACCAGTGCTGTTTACAATATAGTACACACTTTTAGAAGAAGACATCAGTGACCTGAAAAATTATGGCTGAAAAATATTTTTCAGCTTCGTAAAATTGAACATTCAGACACCGGAATTTTGGGACTATTTTTGTGAATTTTCTATATTTTATTTTTTAAGTTTATTTATTTTTGAGAGAGAGAAGGGGCAGAGAAGAGGTAGAGAGGGGGAGAGAGAATCCCAAGCAGGCTCTGCACTGTCAGTTTAGGGCCCGATGTGGGGCTCAAACTCACAAACTGCGAGATCATGACCTGAGCCTAAATTAAGAGTTGGATGCTTAATCAATTGAGCCACCCAGATACCCTTGAACTTTATATATTTTTAATTTTTAAATTTATTTGAAAGAGACAAAGACAGTGTGAGTGGGGAGGGGCGGAGAGGGAGAGAGAGAGAGAATCCCAAGCAGGCCCTCTGCTGCCAGCACATAGCACAGTGGGGGCTTGAACCCATGAAATTGTGAGCTCATGACCTGAGCTGAAGCAAAGAGTTGGTCATTCAACTGACACTACCTAGGTGCCTCTCTATAGTTAAGGAATAAGACACCTTTTTTTGTTTGTTTGTTTTTAACACACACATGCTTAGATAAAGGTCTTAGTGAAAGTTGTCAGCGATAGGAAATTATGTTCAAGTAAGTTCATTTTGCTTCTGATGATTTTAATAGAATTATGCGGTTTAGCCATAGAAAAGCTGAGATTAGAGGAAAATTTTATTTATCTTCTATCTCTAGCTCTAACCAGTATAGAAATTTGGAGATTAACTGATTAATAGAAATTTTGATAATGATGTATATGTACTGTGTAAAATAGTTTGCAGTGATGACCTCTTAACTCACTACGTCCTCTTCAATGTGCAGAAATTTTGCTGAGAATTTGACATAGTGTCAGTTTTTTTGAAGAATTATTGAATATATCCACCTACCTTGTGTCTCAACAAAAGAGCATAGTGCTCCCTATTACATTTCAAATAATTTGTTAAGTTCTGAGGTTACAGAATTTCAAATACTTGGAAGACTTACAGTTAATTCTGTATTTCTTGCAAGTAAAGCCAATAAAACACAGTTGTCTACATCGCTTCAGTTTTTTTTTTCCTAGAACTTTGGCAATATCATCTGCTTTTTCACAGCTTCAGAATTAGTTCTAAATTTTTGTAAAAATCAGTATTAGTTCTAATAGACAATTTATTTTCATTTTCCCCCCTAGTTCAAGGTGCATGTTACAGCTTGCCATTGTGGTCATTGTGGTTCATTTCATGAAGCTTCTTGTTCTATCTGCTTGCTTGAGACCTGGGAAACAGTATTTTTCTGAGTGATTGTACTATATTGTTCCAAATATAAGGCCACCCAGAATAGAAGGCAACCTCCAACTAGAAACAGCTCAAATATGGAGAAAGGCTGGGGGCCCAGAGCCCGGCGGGTCTTGCAGTGGTGGCAAGGGTGCCGAGGACTAGGACGATGCCTGCCCACTCTCCCGGTGAGTGAAGATGAGCCAGCCGTGGCCTGCTTGTGCGTACAGATGGCTTTTGGTGCGAGAGGCAGTTACCCTGGGGGAAGAGAACAAGTCTGTACACCCGGAGAAAGTTGTGATGTGTGTCTGAGTCTGGGGGGGAAGCTGGGAGTAGAACCTTTCATTTCCTAAACGCCCGCTGTCAGTGGTTTCTGTGCCCCACCCAGACCTCCACCCCAAACATGTTGGGGTTGAAAGTTGAGTAACCCCAAGAATTGGAGAAGATCAAAATTACCCTGCACCTTTCATAAAAAGGAGTTTAAAAGGTCTGGGGCCATGAAAATGAACTGTCTGCAGACTAGCCCAGAAAATTGTTCTTTGCCTCTGAAAACTGATCGCTCACCCAAGAGGTGGTGTGTGCACTGTGTGATCATGTGGATCACACTTGATCATGTGTGATCAAGTGACCCTGAAACTGGGAGTCATGTTTCCAATTTTATTAAGGTCTTCTTTTCTTTAAATTCCCTATCTCCTGAGCCAGTCAGGTTACAATTTAAATGAACAGGCTTCATGTTACTGTAATAAATTTCAAGGGACTGTTTAAAATAATTTGTTGTCTAGTATTTCACTCGGCACATTTTAAAAAACATTTTCATGAAAATGTACTAGTCAACTAATAGTATATATTGACTGAACCTAAATAACTCTCCAAATATTGGTCTGATTCTACTAAGCAGATTCTACTGTCTGTATATATAGATATATAACCTTTTATTTTATAGCAACTAAATGAGACAAGATAGAATGAAGTGCTTGTTCTGTTATAATCTAGAAAACTATTGAGCAGCTTTTGGTGGACAACTTTACCAGGCATTTGCTTAACTTGTGACTTTACAAAAACCACATAAAATATGAACCTTGACCTTTCTGGTAATTACGAGTCCTTGGTTTACCAAGCACATTTGAAGGAGAACTTTAATCTGAGTTTTTCTCACTGTGCAGTTTCTATGTTAGTTATTATTATTATTATTATTACTATTATTATTATTGAAATAAGAGTGTTTAAAGGTAGAACAGGACTTGCTTTAAGTTTCAACAGCACTAAACTGCCCAGAGGATTTGGTTTAGGGAAGCTACTGATCCTTGATCTTAGAAATTCTTAAACCAAAATACCCTGAAAGATAGAGGCCCCTTGCCCAAGCAAAAGCATGCTAGGATTGTTATGCCTACCATTTTGCCAGGTCTGGGAAGGTAACATTTGAAACAAGAAGGGCTGGGCAGCAAAAGGTTTAAAAGGATGAATTGCAAGGAGGGAAGCCCAAGAGGGAGGGATTATTGTCTGCCCAGTTAGATTACCAGTCAGAAAACTGCACTGCAGTAGGGGGTCCTAAATGAGAAGTTTGAAGCGAACTCTGCAGAACCTCAGAAGCCTTTTCAAAACCGTTCATAATGGTGGTAGCAGTGGGGAAAGAGAATAGCAGATGACCTTCAGAGAAGAATGGCTTCCCTTATTATTCCCTTATTTTGGAAACCTTTCATCTCTACAAAGGATGAGGGTGTCCAAAATTTGGTGGTGAAGTTGGGGGGGAATGATATGCCCCTTAACCACCCTTCAATTTCTGCCAAGGTCCCTTCTATTGTTTGTTTGAGCTACTCTAATGTCTGATTTGATCTGAACTACAAAGACAGGAAAACATACCCATTTTATCCCCCAGAAGTGCTTGGGGCTATTATAATCGGCTTTCCTGTGTCATCACCTGCTATTAATGTAATCATTAGTAGCAATGGAGGACAGACTGGGTAAGTCTGTCCTTCTCATATTCCACAGCTTCCTCTCCCCACTGATTAGTAAGGGTGGGGTGCAGGACCTGATTTAACTGCAGAACTCTTTGAGCAAGGAAAATGACATGGCTTCAGTTGGCTTGTGAGGTAGCAAGGATGGCCGTCAAGAACAGTTAGAACGGATGTGACCAGGCAAGGGGGAGGGTACTCCAAATTGCACAGATTATAATCTTTGTAAAAATCGATGCGGATGGTCAGTTTCTCTACCAATGGTATGGCTTGCATTGAACCCATACTTGTCACTGCCGCTGCTCTCAGATTCGCCCTCCCTTCTCTAAAACACACAACACAGAAACTCTCCTGTGGGTCCTGGAGAATAAATGTCCCTGACCCCCATTGTTTCCTGCACTTGTGAATCCACACAGGAGGTCCATCTAGTGGCTCCTTCTCAGGGCATCAGAGTCCTAGGATTGAGTTAAATGGAGCAGTTATTAATCTAGGCATGAACAAAATCAGATTTGTTGATGGACAGAAATTAAAATCTCTCAGGCTCTTTGGGTGTAATGATCACCCTAAAAACAGGCTTGGAGAATTCTCATTTGGCTGCTATTTTCTAGGAGGGGATATAACTGAAGTTTTACTTTTTCCCAGTTACTGTATGGGTGACTACAACCCTCAAAAGCCAAATTAATTATGGCCAAATTCTGGGTTTTCAACAACTAAGTCAAAGAGTCACTAAAGGACAAATATGTAACTTGTGACCCATCTCATCTTTCATTTTTTAAAAAACAAAAAAAAAATAGTTTTTCCTTAAATCGAATTTGGTTGAATCTCTTTGGAAAATGTTCCACTGTAGGTCTTTACCTCAAAGAAGGGTTTTATAAGACACACCATTTCTCCAATGCCAGAATGTGATGTGTATTTTCTGGGACATATGGAATATGGCATTTGCCTTGCTGAGTGAGCATGTTTAACTCAGCTGCCGAGTAACTGGCAAATACCCTACTCTTGAGTACCTTTAAGTTTCAAGAATCATTCTTGAAATGTTCTTAATGGGCATTCCTTAGGGGGCATTCCTCTCTTTGGCAAATCAGAAATGACATCTGGACATGCATCAAGATGGCTCTCGCCTAAGTGTTCTTGCTGGTCAAGCAGCAAGTGTATTCCAATTAACAGGTTGATAGCATCTTAGGACAGGCTAGAAAAAAAGGAACAAAGCAGCTAATTCTCATTTGGCAGTGACATTGAATACTGAATGACATCAATGCAGTTCTAAACGACTTTTGTTTTAATAACAAAGTTGTTGATTTTCTACTAAGGGTTCTTTTAGGTTGTCATCAGGGGCTGATGGGAGTAACAGTCCACCCACCTCTCCACCTAGCTTCAGTGGACATACCACACCTTCTCAGCAGCCTGAACCTGTGGTACATTCTCTTAAGGTAACCAACTGTGTAAAACTGTTTATCCAGAACTTCAGTTGTGTTGTGGCTCGTTCGCTATAGTCTGGTAATCCTCACAGTTTTGTTTTAATCATAGATACTTTGTTTTTTGACCTTCTTATGGTGTAACTCTTTTAATTTTTGAAGTGTACTTGTTTTTAAACTAAACGGGTTTGAGTACTTAATGATCGGATCTCGAGTTTTATCATTTTGTCTTGATTAATGTGATTCATATCAATCTGCATCGAAGTTGAAGTCTGATGTGCATGTATATCCGTTTGTGTAAAATAGTGTTGTGGGTATGTGCAGTGTTTGTAGTATGCATGGCTTCAAATATAGGGATTTAATAGTTGGCCAAAATAAGGAATCATATTTTTCTTTCTTTATGCAGTTGAGGTACATTGTGCAACTTGAAAGAAGATTTTGAAGTAAAAAACCTACTCTATCCTCCATTAGATAGAAGTTAGACCTTCAAAGTCTAGTTAATGCTCTTCCATAGAGTATTAGAAAATAGATGGTCTTATTCACAAAGCTATTTTTCTTTTACTTCAGATTCTGCAATAACTTCAAAGACGATTTAGCTGAAATTTATCATTTTTCTTTATCAATGAGCTTTCCAATAAATAAGTGCCATAAGTAAAATTAACACACCATATAAATATTATCTAAGAGAAGAAACTGATGCAGGCAATAAAAATCACCCTAAACATTGAAACAGTTCCTTCAAGTTTTATCACTTCCAAGGTATGAAATACTGTCCTTCAAAATATCCGTGATTCCTAACAGGTAGCCTTAATGAAACCTCTCTGAACCATAAAATAGGTAGCGAGCTTCAGTCCTGCTCTTGCCACAAATTTCACAACTTGACTAAGAGGTTCTGGTTTTGGAATGATTTATCACTCCACTGTGCTGGTGGCCAGTACAATGCATTTGGCATTTCCTGTCTTGGTTGGAATAACTAAGTGAACAACTGAAAGGAATTTACACGGGAAGGCACACCCAGATAAGGGGCTCCGTCCTGCATCTGCTGGGTACTGATTTATCAACTGACCACCATCTTGCTTTCTGCAACAGCATTTGGATGCTGTTTAACATGCACAGCATGCTAACCATGGGGTTACTGGGGCACGAGCCAGATGCTAGCTATCTGAAAAGCATCTTAGAAATAAATGAGAGAGTGACTTCAGTCCTGTGGTGTTGGTGTCGGCACATACACCAACAGCGACACATTGCTCTACTTTTCAAACGGAAAACTGTTTCGGCCTCTGGCCTTATTAAAATGGCAAGTGTAGTTTGAATCAGATCAGCATAGAGGATAGCCCTGCCATCTTTCCCAAATTTTTCGATGCAGCTGTGTCCCTATGGCTGTAAAGGAAGGGAAGGGCAAGAAGGAACTCTTCAATTTTCTCTGCATTCATTCTCTAATTTTTATATAAAATTTTATCTCAAGAGAAAGATATTATGTTATAATAACATGTTAAGTGCCCTCAGTTGGCAGATGGATAACACTGAGCAACTGAAGCATCTTTTTTGGATAAGTGGAGGCTCTTGAATACAGAATATGTTTGCTTCCGTGAGTTAACTGTGTCGTGAAACAGAAATATGTGCCTATGGGAAATAATGCCTGTGGGAAATCCATCTTAGGGATATCACAGTGCAAAAGAAGAAATGTAACCATCCAACATGTTTAAAAGCACACAGATCTAGAGCTGATTTAATCATAAAATTTTTCTGTTGTGAAAGGATTAATTAGAACAATGGCTCAGTTTCTCATCCTCTGATACGTAGCCAAAAAAAAAATCTCTAGGCTTTAATAAACTCTGTGGTCGTGGTTTGAGAGGAAAGTGCTGTAAATCAGCGTGAGAAATTAGCCTACTTGTAATAACACCACATTTATCTTGCTTTAAAATTCATGCTAACTATTAATTGGAGCTTCACTTCATTTAGTAGAAATTAACAGATTTGAAGTACGCTTTTCTGAGGTGCATTAGAAATTGAATTTGTAGGCAAATGAGCTTGTTCCAGGAATTAAGTTTTCTATGAATATTCACTGAGCATAGTCAGTGATTTCCTGTAAGTATATAAAGAATGTGAACTGACTGACTACCAGGATAAGCCTTTCATTTACTACCGTGATCTCCTCCTCTAAAGTACCTACATAGTAATGATGGCTAGACATTTTGAGTCAACAAGGGAGTAGCTTATTAGATTATTTCAGGATTGAACACTAGTAAATAATCCATATGACTCCGTAAGTATGAACTTGACATGAAGGGCCCACTTCATGTTTAAGTCATTTATTTTGGCTCAACTGTTCATCAGTGCCAATTCTCAGGTGATAACCTTTAGCTGTGGCCATCAGCACTGACCAAGGAGGTTAGCAACGTCACAGTCCGGTGGGATGCTTAGAGGAGCTTTTAGAAAAAGCATTTTTTTTCATTTTGGGGGGTCTTTTTGCTACATTAGTGCTTTGGCTCATGAACTGTTACAGAAAAAAATAACAGACAACACTCAAAACCAAAGTTTTCTCCCCTTTTGACCTATAGAAAGTGTGGCATGAAAATTCTACAGGCATATTTCAAGAAATATTATTTTGAATCCATTTAGAGATAATTTAGAGAAGTGGAATATCAGGCCTCTATGATTGCTTAAAAGCATCTCATCCCAACACTTTGCTCCAATGAAAAATACTGAAAGTGTTGCTCAAATATTTCCACTACAAGGAGCCAGTTTTTCCCTTTGATATTATCCAAGCACCATCTCCATAGTCCTTTTCTCCTCCCTGGGAACATGTCCAGAGAAGAACGGTGACATTAGTAGTGCTCATGTTACCCCGAGTTCTTATGTACATATTCCTGCGTTCTGACCAGTCTCACCTGTCACTACCATCTCCTTTAGTCTTCTTTTCTATAGGCCATGTCTACATATCATTTGGATTATTTGGCATTTAATTAATTATATTGCTCATCTTTATAATAGAGCAAGAATTACTTTCTCCAAATGGTTGACAGTCATCTTAATTACCCAATTAACTAAATGCATCTAATTAAAGATATTAGTGAATTCAATTGACTGTTCGCTTTTAAAGGCCTTTTGAAAATCAAGCAGAATTGATTCCTAGTAGGTTTCAGAACAATCCACTACTTTAAAAGATTTTGCCATACACTAATCCACTCTGATATGCAGGCACGGAGAAAACCAAAAGGTTTTGCAAAGTGGAGCTCCTTGATGGTTTAATTCATAACTAACCATTTTTTCCCCATGTGAAATTTGCTTTTCTTTTTCAACATATCCAGGTCTTGGATGTTCAGGAAACTATAGATCGCCAACAGGGTAAAGAGTATGAAAATGACCTTAGTGAGACAGAAAAAGCTATAGTCAGAGAAATGTGCAATGTAAGTTTAATGTGCTTTATTGTGTATTCTGTGTTGAAAGCCCCTTGCAGCTTAGTTACCACTTGATGAATACCTACTTTTTATAATGCTGGCCAAATGCCTTTATATGAATGTAAAACCAATTCCCCTTGTTTGTATCTTTAGTATATTTTATTGTGGTTTTATTAACATAGTCCTAAAATATTCAGATAACCAATAATCAGCCAATTCTGTATTCCAGAAAGATCTAGGAACTTTTTTACATAATTTATTGTCAAAGATATTGTGTTGTTAGTTTTGATAAATGGGTTTCTGTTTCATACTTTTAAGAGGTACCAAAAAATCAGTTGAAAAGCCTGTGATAAAACGCAGTCTTCTTCAGACTTATTTATAGCTATACTTGGGGGAAAATCATCTTAATAGGTAACATTTGCTTGGTTCTTCATAGGATATGTGCACTTCATGTCATGCAAAGTAGTAGCTTTACCTTTCAGTGTTGATAAAAGAAATTTATAAAAGGAAATAAATATGAACTTGAGCTAGACATATATAAACCTGTGAAATTAGAGAAACAAAGAATTGAGGTGCTATTTTCATGATGCATTCCTAATCAAGAATGTGATTTGGATTTTATTATTAGTCCCTGACTAAATTTTGAGTTATATGCATGGATATATCATTTAATCAAGAATATAATTGGTGGAGTTGTTAAAAAGCTAAATAGACTATTATAGAGGAAGCCACTTGTTAAAAAGAAAATCATAGATTATATTAAGCACTGATTTTAACAAGGTCTATATTGTACTCTTATCCTCCTATTCTTTGTCCATTAGGATATCAAAATAACTTAGAATTACCTTTAAGCTTATTAGGACCAGATATGCTCATATATCCACCTCGTTGAGAAGTTCTTGGAATCCAGTAAATGCTTTAAGTCCCGTGGGCATTTTATGTGTGGTTGGGCCACAGCTTTAGTTTCCTGCTCTTTTTCCCCTACATATCTGTTTTTGTCCATTTCAAAAGGTCATTAGTTCTAGAAGTCATAATTTCCCACCACTCTTCACCTTCTGTAGCTTTTCAGCCTATTCTCCCAGTTTTACATTTGAATATTTCCTTTATAATTAAAAAAATTAAGCTACACACCCTAAAAATACCTGTTGCTTCCCATCTGTTAAATATGGAATGAGAAATAAAGTTCAGACATTAGGAAGTGTAGTAGAACCAAAACAGACCAGAGAAGATCACCCCACAGTGATTCTCCAAAGAGTACAGTGGGTGTCCTTTGTAATTCAGATGTCTTGTTTTCACCCTACCCCCTGGGGAATTTGAATATAGGAACCCCTGGGTACCATCTCCTCACTTGCACTTTATGGTTTGAAAGAACTAAATTTCCAAAATAATGTTGCTTCGTCAAATTGTTCTCTAATGAAGTCAAGACTGTACCCCAATCACCTCTGAGTCCTAGCAATCAGCCCTTTCCTAAGTGTGGTGAATCTGGGGACTTCTAAAAGCAAGGCATCTTCCAGAGGGGACCTTCTCCTTTTTGCACAATGCCTGGATTTCTGTAAAAACACATGTGAGGATTGCTTCTTTCCTGCCTTTTTGTCTTAGATACAAGACTTCTGGACTAGAAAATTCATTTCTTAATCACACAAGAGACATACTAATGGGATGGGTCTTGACTAGTGTGTGTTGATCTTTTCGTTTGCCTAGATTTCCAAAAATGCTTCAAAAGACCATATGCAATGGTAGTGTTTTTCTCTGTAAGAGATATTTTCAGGAAGCCAAAAGCTGGCCCTTCTAAAAGTTTTTACTTGTCTAGTTTTGTCTTGGAGTCCCAAAATTTGAAGAAAAAAATCCAAGTGAGCCCAAATCTGATAATTAGCACTCATATTTGGAAAGTATTTAAAAGCCAAGAGAAAAAAGTATTAATTTAGAATATTTGTGCACCATTATAAACTATATGAACATACAACTCAGTGCATACTGGAGAATTCTGAAATATTTTCATAGATCAGTTGTAAACACCTATAAAATGAAGTGACTATTAGCATCACATGTTGATTAGTAAGAAATGCTTTTACTCTCTTCCCAAACTGTGCCACAAAAGTAGATTCACTGTTTCTTACAGTGCAGTATATTTATCTTTTTGTATTATTTATGTCTGTCTGGCTCTTGTAAATTCCCTGAGAACAGCTGAACTACTTGACTAGCTAACTCAGAAACCCACCTAACTCTGTTCTTTTAGTCAGTAAGTCACTACTCTGTGTCTACCTTAGTATCGTTGGCTCATTTCAGAGTTTTGCCTTCTTTCACCACATAGTAATTTCACTGTTAAGGCCCATGGTATTCCACATTTGAGTACCTGAAGAGGGTTTGCACTTTGGAGTTGTAACCCTCTGATGCTTTGTGTCTATGCTCTTTTGAGGTCTTTGAGTCAATCCTCAGTTTCTCAACAAGACATTGAAAACGTTTTGGGCAGCTGTAGCTGTATATACCATGTAAGGGCTAGAAAGGCAAGGTCCATAGCGTCCTTTGGCTCCCTGATTCAGTGTGTGCATTTTTTTAGTCTATTTATTGAGAAATGAGACTTTCTTACCTCTCTTGTGGACTGCTTGAGCCATCCGTTGCTAGAGCATTCCTTTTCTAATATTTAAAGACCACCAGTACAACTCTTCAAATAGAACAGGTTATTTCTACCACATAGCAGTGTCCACTAAAAGAGACTAATGGTTTCATTGGCTTAGAAATGAAGGTAGACAGAATCCTATTTTCCTATATATTACTATGAATAGTATTAGATTTTTATAGGGTATCCTATTTTTTCAAAATGCAAAAACAAAACTATCAATAATTAATGAGCCAACTGTTGTTAGAGCAAATTTTTAGGGAGCAAATCAATCTGAAAATAATCCTTATTGTGAAACAGAAGGAGGATTACTGTTGTTGGGTGTGGGGGTGTATGTGCATTTTCCAGTTCACATTAGCATATTAGTGTGTCACTGATTAATTCATTGGTTTTACTTTATATTATTCTTAACCTCACCTTTTGCAACTTTCCCTCTAAAATGGCCCAGTTTTTTACATATTGTATCTATTTTGGTGATTCTTGAATTCATTCTTGTATTTTTCCCACATTTGGTTGCTCTCTGCTTTGATAATCTGAGAGATCATGCTGTTTGGTAGCTAAGATTTAGAACTGTTGCCCCTGCTCTGTAGGGAAAGCTAGGGAAATTTACTAGTGGCCCTAAGTCTGCTAGCTTAGAACTTAAATAGTTTAAGAACAAAAACTCTCCTTTTCCTTAGTGGAATAAATATTTTGGTATCCCTTGTTTTCAAGATGTATAGGAGAACCAGGATAATTTTGTTCACATGTTCTTAATTCTGGCTATACAGAATTATATAGGGAGCCTTAAAAAATACCTAGGACCATGCCTCCCCTTTACCGTGCAATCCATCAGAGTTGGAGTTACTATTAAAGGCTGTTCTGTGCATAGTATACAGCCCGAGTTGAGGACCACTCAGGGCAGTTGGCACATCACTCTATAATTTTGACGCTAATCGGTTACAAAGCATTGTTGTTTCCTCTAGTGAGTAACTCCTGTGATTTAGAAACTTCCATCACATTTCATCATGTTTGAGCTCATTCATGGGGATATTTTGTCTCTTGTCTTCACAATCCTCTTTGCCCTGCTCATAGATGCCCCTTTAAAAACCACAGATCTCTTTGTGGAAGAGGCCATTAAGATGTTTATTTTTACTTATTTATTTTTACCTTTTTAAGGTTGTGTGGAGGAAGCTTGGAGATGCTGCCGGTTCCTGTCCTGGAATTAGGCAACATTTGTCTGGAAACCAGTACAAGGGACCAATGTGAAAGGCCTTCTTCCAAACTGGAGACCACCACTGCCAGAGAGAGATAAAAGAAGAAAAAAGTGGGTTCCTACAAACCCGGACTCTCTGAATAACAGAATGATTCTACATTGCACATTTTCCCTCTGACACCTTCAGTATTACTGATGATGTATTTCATGTCTCTAGTTTTCATGTCCACAGTAGTCCATCTCAAGTTAACTTCAAACAGCTTTGAAAATCACCATTTTGGTACCAAATTTTCATTAGAATTAAAGTGTTTTTGACTCTTCAGATCTAAAATTGGAAGGGTCCAGTAGGGCCTCAGTGGTTTTCACAGAGTTGACTCATTGCACAGAATGGTGGGAATTTTCTCCCATGTTGTGTTGAGGGAGAGGTGGCTTCCAGCTTTCCAAATTTAAGAGTGGAGCACCTATTTCTTGTATTATAGTCAACAAATTATAAGTTCCTGATGCATAATAAATTTGGACATAAGGCAAGATTAGATTTCTGGGATATTGTTTTGACTTTTGAGGTGCTAAAACTACCACATAAATTCTCTTTACCAGCCAAAAGGGTAGATTTTTGTAGAGTGCTTATGAGAGAGTACCATTTATTTCAAGTGATGATCAAGATAAATAAAGCTTTTCTTTTAATCTTGCTATATTCATGAGGACACATCTTGGGGGCATAGCCACTTCCATATTCATTCAATGTATCCATTGATGTTAATATTAATTCCAATTAAAGAACAAGCAAACATAAATTTTCTAAGTGTTTCCAGCTGTGAGATGTCAATTTCTACAATTTAGTTTCTAGATCTGTTGTTATATTTAATAAACTTTATGTAAACTTTAAAATGTTGCACTGCATTTATGAAAAAGCTTTCTTTGCCTACAGAAGCTAACGTTTTATGAAACTGACGCATGTCCTTCATTACTGAGGCTAAAAGCTCTTGTTCAGATTGCTTGAGGTTTGAAAAAGAGGTGTGCTAGCTTTGCTTAGTTTCTTATTTTTGGTATACACACACACACACACATATATATATACATAATATTAGATTGTGTGTATTGGAAATGCTATGATAGGTATTTTGTGTTTTTTTCAAATGCAATGATAGTTTCTTGTATGAATGTGCAAGAGGCCTGTGGCAGAATGCTAAGTTTTTATTGTAGTTTAAGATTATAAAAGTAGGAATGCAACAATTCCCAGTTTTTAGAGTTCTTCTAAATTACTCAGATTGGATTTATAGCAGATATTCATCATTGCTGTTGTTTTTATAATGGACTCATTATAGTGTATTAATTGTCATTGGTGAGCGAATGTGAAGGAATTTTGTTATACTTTTTAAAATGTTACTATGATGAAGAAACAACCCTGTTTTCGGAAAATATTTATGAATTAATTTACTATAGAATTATCTAATAAGTGTAATTGGGTTACCAGTTAAGCTTATCTTTCTTTTGAAATATTATTTCTCTGTAAAAGAAAATTGCTTGCTATATTTACACCTTGTCTCGTAGAAAAGCTTTCATCCTTAAATTGTTGTATTCCTACGCTCTGAAGACATTTAAAACAAGTTTTTGTGCCTGCAGTAGAGACTGCAGAAGCTAATACAAGGAACACTGGTCTTTGGACAAAATAATTGTGAAAATTTTGATACTGTATTAAAACTATTTTTTTAAAGTTCTGCATAAAATCGAGTATCCAGTATATGTGTTCATCTTAGCAATGGTAATAAATTATTTAATCTCAATGTTTTTTCCTTCAAAATGTTGTTCCTAAACTGAGTAGATTTCTAACAGTCAATTGCTAAGTATCATAATGTTCCTGTATGATGGCAATCCAGATGATTCATTATCTTAAATCCCTCATTATGAGCATATTTAAAAACACGCCCTTGTTTTATATTTAATATTCAGGTTCCTCCATTCACACAATTCTCCACTATAATGTCATTAAAAATTTAGAATGGTATTTAAGAATATTTAAAAATAACACTTTCATTTGTTATAATTCATATAGATTAAAATTAAATCCAACATTGTTAAACCAGTCCTCAGGAAGAAATACGCTAAGGGGGGGAAGTACTGTAGAGTGAAAAATTTGACCTCTATAGTAACACATACATTAGTGTATATGTTAGTGAGGGAAGTTGTAATATACGTATATGACCAAGACAAACTGGAAAACACACATTATACACATGCTCAGAGAACATACTTCTGAGAAACCACTAATAAGACTGTGGAATAAAGCTTCCTACACTGAGCATTAGACCCAACTTTAAATAACATACTAGATAGTCCAGGGTCTGGGTCTTGCTATTGCCTGATATGATTATCAATAAAAATGTGCGGCATCATTCTCTCATGTGACCAGGTTATGGTCTTATTTTCTCTGGACAAAGGTTAATTTATACATCTTTGCAGAATATTTTTACCAGCCTTGAAAACCAGTTGACTCACCATCAGAATCTAAGCTTTTTAAACAAATGCCTTTTAAGTTTCTAACACATGCGCAAGGCACTACAGAAAATTCAGATCTTATGTGACGACTAGTAATACATCATTGGCTGTGAGGCTATATCACACTGGCTGGGGCCAACATAAAGTATGCTTAACTAAGTATGGCATTGAACTTAGGCTTAGCAAAGCAGACTTTGGGCCAGCAAGTTCAGCATTCAACTGTATAATTAGCTCTGTGAGTTTGAACAACTTCACGTTGCTGAGCCTCTGTGTCCTGACATGCTGAAAGGAGACAACATCCATCTATTAAATTGTCATAAGGGTCTTTAGAGCCTCCATAGTTACAAAGTTCATGGTCTTGACAATCCACAAGGAACAACGGCAAGTCTTTCAAGACATAGAAGCCTACAATGAGCTGTGACAATGTTGTTAGACCGTTAGGCTAGGAAAGGGAACCACATCAACACAAAGGTTTATTAACCACATAAGAAGATTCTAGCTGCATAGTTCACACATTCAAGCTCTCTTCTCAATACATCATACAGCCTACTGCAGGCCTTATCATAGCCAATCACAGGTGGTAATTGCAAAAATAGATGAAAACAAAAAGGGATATTGATCTGATTCTCATAGAATGGTATGTTTGAAAGAATTTCCACAACTCTTTAGTTCTGTATTTTTCATATTACTGCGAAGACATTTGAGAATAAATACCTTTACTTTAAAGTGGCAGAATATCTGCTGCATGTAGCTCCCTCCTCTTGCCTTAAACTCTAAAAATGATATAAGACAGATTTAATAAATGTATAATTCCACTAGAAAACAAATAGTGTACTCTGGGGACCAGCAATAAAGATAAATTCTTGAAAAATGGGAGACACAGTATCCAGATAAAAAATGGATTCATTATCCAAAATACATGATGGAGAATATTGATGAAAATGCAGAATGGTTTCAAGGATGCTCTGAACAAGGCAGAGTTTGAACCTACATTGTATGGGATCCTGAGGCAACTTACAGTAAGTAGGCATTTTGACTCTCCCTCCTTGAATCAGGCAGAGAACAAAACATAATTTCTCCTACTCTAGGACAGAGACTAAGGATATCTGAATTGCAGGCACAGAGCAAAGTCTTCAGTTTCTTAACACCCAGAGGAAAAAGGATACTCTGTGCCCAGATCATTATTAGCTACTAACGCTGCCTGCCTACAAGCATGTCTCACCATCTCCCGTACACTTAGACTCAACTATCTCCCAAACCCAGTATCCTGACCTGTTTCTTCAAGCAAGTTATACACTAAACACAACAGGTTAATGATGAAATTTCAATACTAAGGTATACAAACAAATATCACCCAACATTGGAGAGAAACCATGACTATAAATCAGAGGCACAAAAATTAAAGATACTAAGGAAAAGAATTAAAATTAAGAGAACTTCAGAAGTATGACCAGTATTCTCAAAAAGCTGGTGAATGCTGCATTCATTACAAAGAATTTCACATCTTGGGAATAAAATGTTAGCGTGAAAAACTCAATACATTGGCTATATAGTGGAAAGGCCACTGCTGAGAGCAATGTACCAGGCTAGAAGCCAAGAAATTTTGCCAGAATTCAGAATTTTAAAAATCTGAAAGTTAAGAGAAATGGCTATTATTATTTCTCTCTCACTTACTCTACCATTTCCCTTCATTCTTCCATCCTTCTCCTCCTAGTTTTTTTTTTTTAAGTCTATTTTGAGAGCAAGGTAGAGTGCAGGGCAGATAAAGGGGAAGAGAGAATCCTAAGCAGGCTTTGCTTCCACTATCAGCACAGAGTCCCACACAGGGCTCAAACCCACAAACTGTGGGTCATGACTGGAGCCAAAATCAAGTGTCAGACACTTAACTGACTGAGCCATCCAGGTGCCCCCCTAGTTGTTTTATAATTGTCCTATTTTAAGTTTTAATGTCCAAGGCTATCTCAAAACCATTTGGAAAGATAAAATACTAGTCTTACAAGATCCTCTCTTTTTTACAATAGTGCTTTTCATAGTTTTCATACCCAAGTTATAATTTCATCTGATCTCATTACCACAATGAATTTCCCTTTCCTATCCCCGAACCTTTAGTTTTCTAGATCTTGTTCTCAAGTGACAGCTTACAGTATGTAATATCATAATGGCCATGGCAACAGACTGTATGCTGATAGAAGCAGGGAGTGTCTGGAATTGGCCTTTGATTGTATGGATTTATTGTTGGGTTTGGGCCAAGCTGCATGAGCTTAACATGGCATTTCAGATTTTTTTAAAAGTTTTCATATTTTAATAATCTGGGTTAGGTAGGAATGGGTTTCTGACAGGCCAAGTAAGTCTTTAGGGTATTCTTTTTATACCGTCACCATTCCTGAGGCTCAATCTAACCCTTGAATAGACCCTCAGTTTATTCAAATAGTGAACACAATGATTGGTTACCAAGGATTAATTTTTCTTTTCCCCCTAAGAAAGCGCTCCTTTGCTGTAGAAATATACCCCAACTCCACACTGTTCAAGTTAATCCAGAGAAGCAATTTCCAGCTCCAGAGCTTAATCTCGATTAATGCCTAGATTCAAAACTTGCCTTGGGAATCTCATCCTACTTGCTAACAATTGGCTCAAGAAGTCAGTCTTGAACCAATCAAGGCATGGCATTCCTATGGTCCAGTTATGGCAATTAGACCTAACAAGGCTCATTTAAATTTAAACTCTTGGAAAAATTTTTATTTCATGGGTAGAGGAGAGGTTTTTTCCTGTCTAGTGTTGGATGTGCTAAGACTTTTCTGTTGCCTTTAATCATGTTGGCCATCAGTAGAACAGTCAGCCTGAGGAGAACACACAGGGAAAGGCAGACCTAAGAGTATAGTAGAGGAAGGTGGCTAGAACATTGATTATACTTTGTCTGGGGCCCACTCTGATTTTGGACTCTCAACTAGGCTTAATTTTTTCTTATTCTTATAAAATAGTTTGATTTGGGATCCTGTTACAGACTGCCCCAAATCTTACTCAATAAGATTGTACACTTTATATGCCATGACCTGGTTATATGGTCTCCCAATACACCATATTAGAGGATACAAAAATGGCTTAGTTATATTGAAATAAAGAAGGTGTCTAAACTTTAAACAGTCTTTAACTACCGTCACAAATAAAGAGGTTCTATATTTTCTTCATGTGATAGAATAAAAAGAGATTAGCAAGTGGAGTTTCATGGCTTTAGCATTCCTTTTGCTTATTTTCCATCTATTTTTTCCACTCTTCTCCAACCCTTCCCATCCTCCATTCATATGGTGAAATAGTTCTGAGGCAAAATCTCAGCAGAAAGGAAAGAATGCCCAGTCTTAAATCTAATGACCTTTGAAACATGCCCCTGATCACTGTCTATTTGATGAAAATATCCATACATGATATTCAGCTTCTCTAATCTAATAGTGGCAGCCTGGTTTATATGACAACAGGGAAGGCTTTGATTAGGCCAGATACAATGTGCACACAAACCACATATTTAGGACCCTCACTTAGAGGAAGATAGCCAATATAACCTATCAATCCCTCACCAGTTGGGAACTCAGGTAGATGGACTCAGACCCTTTTGATAGTTACCTTGAATATCAATAGAACACACAGGATGTGTTATTAGTCCATTAACCAAGTCACTGTATTTCAAGGGTAATCTGGCATCCTTAGTAACATGCCATCCCACCCAGCTGCTATGGTACACACTTTCTATGTGTCTGTATCTGCTATATTATTGAAATGTCAATTGCTAGGGCTCATACTTGCGCGAGGGCATCAGTTTCCTGATTGCCAGTGAGTGTCAGTGCCTTATGAGACAGGACATGCAAGGGAGTGAGGACTGCCTTGGGCTCTCACAGGCCAGCTCAAATGTCTTTCCATTTATCATGCCTCCACAAGGGCTTAATCACAATCCATCCATCCATAGCTTCCCAGTGTCCAAACCATAGGGTTAATCACTTAGCCCAACTGTCAGTGAAAAGGGTTAACAGCAAGAACTCATGAGTGATCATCAGCCAAACAGTTCTGACTTCAGCCCACTGGCTGCTGTGGTCCATTCTGGTTTCCACGTAGATCGTGTCAGTATTAGGCAGTCCATATGGGCAGGTTCCTCAACTGAATCAATTTGTAGACATGGGTTGTAATTTCCCCTATTCCCTCTCTAAAGGCTGCAGGGGCCATGTTAGGAATAGGTGTGTGGGCATTTACAGTAACTAATAGCACTAGCATTTCTACCTCTAAGCTAGCACCATGGTGCTCCTCTGCTACAAATATGCATGTCACATAGTCAAAGCAGGGTTTGGGTCATGGGAGAGGTGAGCAGATGAAATATATTCTCAACCCACACATTGGTTGGAAGAGAACTTCTCACTTGTTCCTTCCTGAGTAGCTCTACTGGAGAAATGCACACTGCTAGCAGCTATTGCTCTATTGATGTATCAGGTTTTTCCCCCTTCCAAAGCCAGGACTAAAATCCTAAGGGTACTCTTCTCCTTCTGTTGTCTCTGTCACAATACCTAACCCGTATTTTTCAGAGTCATGGATACATCTAAGAGGGTGACCCTGCTTGGGGAATGCCCAGAGTTTTAATCTGCTTCTCGAGTATTTTTGCCTTCTGAAACATGGCTTGCTGCTATGATCCCCAGACCCACATGTGCTCTTTCTTGATCAGTGTAAGGGTAAAAAGACACTGTGCCCAGGGGAAGATAGAATTTCTCCAAAGCACTTGAATCCTAGTCTTACACATTTTCCATGTCAGGGTTGGATAAGCTTGCCTCTTATCAATATGTAAAAGATGAAATAAAACGGGATTGTTCATGGCAGGCTGGGTTTTAAAATGGAGCCCGGAGGCCCTTAAGGAGATGGGCCCTATGCAAGCCCTCACTGGGGAAACCACGAATTTTTGAAATGGGCCACAGTATTCCAAAGACTCCAGAATTTGCAACATGCTACAGTAGAAGACTTTGCTTAGTGACAGTCTTAGCAACAGATTCTATTCAGTCAAGATTAGTTTTCTGTCACCAACATCAGACAAAATGCTTTGTAAATAAGATACATAGGGAAATCTAAGAAAAATGGCAGAGTAGAAAGATCCTGAGCTCACCTAGTTTCATAGACATAATGCAGCAACCACTATTAAAACTAACTCTGAAAATGACATGGAGATTGACAGAACAGACCTTCCACAACTAGTCAAAAAGACGGTAGGAGGGACAGAGACATGATCAGGAACCAAACCCAGTACAACTAACCACAAATGGGAATGATATGGCAAGCATAGAGGCACAAGGGAATCAAACCCCATATCTGCACTGGGAAGATGAATCCCTGTGACATCTGGATTGAAAATCAGCATGGCTTAAATCCAGGAGATCCCAAGTATTATAGGAAACCAAGTCCCTACCTTTAAAGGGCCACCACACTAAATAACTTGGCCTGAGACACAGCATGGCACAGCAGATTGAAAACCACCTGGAGTATAAATCATGAAGGAGATTTGATTAATCTTAGGATCTGTGCTGAAGGACAGGGATCTACAGGAGATTTCTCCAGGAAAACAAGTGCAGGCAGGCACCATTTTTCTTGACCTTCTCTAACCCTAGCATGTATGCCTACATCCATGTCTATATGTCTATATGTCTATGTCTATCTGGACCCTTGCAGGAACTAGGTCTAACACTATTTAACTTGCTAGCACCTCAGTGCCCCACTTGGGTGTTTCCCTGCAGAACTACCCCGCCCAAAAAGCCCACCGGGACAGGTGGGCTCCTCCAAAGCAGTTGCCGCCCCCCAGACCTGACAGACAGCCTTGGAGGGATGGCACCATTCCAAAGTGACACCTACCCTGGCAGCAGGGGAAATAATCCCTTACAACAGTATGCTTGAATTTCCTGTTGCTGAGCCTCCTAGCTTGCTGTGTAGGGATAAAGCCCTGCCCTTTGATGTACTACAGTTGTCCCAGGAGCTACGTGTATACAGCTAGGCTGACTTCCAGTCCTCCCCACCAGGAAGCCTACAGAGTCTATATCTAGGCCTCTCAACATTTCAGTAGTCAAGCCTTGCCCAGTGTGCCCATAATAAGCAAAGATCATTGCATCCAGCTGAGCTGAGGGCCAGTCCAAACCACCAGCATGTCCAAAGAGAGGGTGCATACAGCATACCGATGAGCTATCTCTGGAGCACCTGGTCTTGGTGAACAAGGGAGGTTGCATTATAGGGCATTACGGGACCTCTTCTATACCAGGCCACTATTTTCAAGATCAGAGACATAACTACCTACCTAATACACAGAAATAAACACAGAGGATTAGGCAAAATGAGAAGACAGAGGAATACATGCCAAATGAAGAAAACACAAAAATCACAGGAAAAAACTAAATGAAATTGAGGTAAGCAATATGCCAGATATACAGTTCAAAGTAATGACCATAAAGATACTCCCCCAACTTGAGAAAAGAATAGATAAACTCAGTGAGAACTCCAACAGGAGATACAAAATGTAAAAAAGAACTAGTCAGAGATGAAGAATACAACTGAAATGAAAAATATACTAGAGGGAATCAACAGATTAGAGGTTACAGAAGAATGGATCTGTGATTTGTAAGACAGAGTAATGAAAAGAAACCTAGCTAAACAGAAAAAAAATGGAATGAAAAATGAGAACAGGTTAAGGGACCTCTGCAACATCATCAAACATAGTGACATTCATATTGTAAGGATTCCAGACAAAGGAAAGAGAAACAAGGGGGCAGAAATTTTAATTGAAGAGGGGCACCTGGGTGGCTCAGTCGGTTAAGCCTCCAACTTCAGCTCAGGTCATCATCTCATGTTCGTGGGTTCAAGCCCTGCAATGGGCTCTATGCTGACAGCTCAGAGCCTGGAGCTTGCTTCTGATTCCATGTCTCCCTCTCTCTCTGCCCCTCCCCACTCATGTTCTGTCTCTCTCTGTCTCAAAAATAAATAAAACATTAAAAAATTTTTTAAAGAAATTTTAATTCAAGAAATAATAGCTGAAAACTTCCCTAACTGGGGAAAGAAACAGGCATCCAGGTCCAGGATTCAATGAGCCCAGGTGAAGCCAAGTAAGTCCACACCATGACACTTAATAATTAAAATAACAGAAAAAAGTAATGATGACGAGAGAATATTAAAAGCAGCAAGAGAAAAGCAAGAGTCACATATAAGGGAAAACTCCCCTCCCCTGCCCCCATAAGGCTATCAGCTAATTGTCCAGCAGAAAGTTTGCAGGCCAGAAGAGACTGGCATGATATATTCAAAGTGCTGAATAAAAAAAAAAAAAATCTCCAACCAAGAGTACACCAACCAGCAAGGTTATCATTCAGAACTGAGGAGAAATAGTTACTCAGACAAACAACAGTTAAAGGAACTCAGCACCACCACGTCAGCCTTATAAGAAATGTTAAGGGTAATTCTTTCAGTGAAAAGAAAAGACCATAACTAGAAATAAGAAAATTGTAAAAGGAAAACCTTTCATAGGTAAAATCAAACATGTAATAAAGGTAAAGCAATCCCCTAATAAATCTAGGATGAATTTAAAACACAAAAGCAGTAAAGGCATACATATTGTGTAGCAACAGTGTTTCAGGGGTTATGGTAAATCACAACACACATCTGGCACCAGACCTTCCACTTAATGCCCTTGTTCCAGCATCAGTGAATGTGATTATTCTCCAGGGTCCACTGGGACCTTGGCCTGTGGGGTGACTACACAGCCTGTACCAATGTACATACAGAAGTACTACCATAAGTAGTCAAAGGATATATCATATGATGAGATGTAAAATATGACATCATAAACATAAAATGTGGACAGGGGAGTAAAACTATACTGCTTTTGCAATGTGTTTGACCTTATAAAACCATCAACTAACAAGACTGCGTTAGATATACATAAAATGTGGAGAGGGAGTAAAAATTTAGTGCTTTTACATTGCGTTTGACCTTAAACAACCATCAACTAATATAGAGTGCAATACATATTAGATATTTCATAGGAACCTAATGGTAACCACAAATCAAAAATCAACAATACACAAAAGATAAAGAGGAAGGAATCAAAGCATACCACTAAAGAAGAAAGCCATCAAACTAAAAGGGAAGAGTGCAAGAGAAGAAGAAAGTGACAGAAATGAACTACCAAAAAACAACCAGAAAGTAAATAACAAAATGGCAATAGTACCTCCTAATCAATAATTACTTTAAGTGTAAATGGACTCAATGCTCCAATCAGAAGACATAGGGTACTGACTGGATACAAAAACAGGACCTAGGAGGCTAGGGAGATGGCAGAGTGGAAGGACCTTAAGCTTACCTTGTCCCATAAATAAAACAAGATAACACTCACATCAGTGTAAACAACTCAGAAAATGACCTCAAGACTGGTAGAACAAACTCCACAACCAAAAAGATCAAGAAGAGGGTAGCAAGGACAGAGACACAATCAGAAGCTAAATAGACTTCTGGAATCATCTGAAGTAGGGAAGCAGACAGAATCATAAAGAAGGAAGAGAAACAGACACTTCCTTACACAGGAAGCCTACATGGGGAAGACAAATCCTCAGAACATTTGCCTTTGAAAACTAGAAGGGCCAAATATTGTGAATTCTTACAACTAGTGGGACTTAAGTGGGGAATTTTAAAAATCAGTGGGCTCAGTTATCAGGAGCCCAAAAGGCAAGAGGAAGCTGAGTCTCTCCCCTTAAAGAGACAGCACCACAAACAACCATGGGAGATAGAGCATAGAAGCAACAGTTTGGGAAATGCCTGGGCCTATGGGAGGGAGAGTTATTTACTAAACTTAGAGTCTATTTGGGAGGAACAGAATCCCCCCCCACCCGAGACTTCTTCTGGAGAAAAGGAGCTAGCATGTGCCATTTCTCTCCACCCCCACCCAAGCATACATACATGGATGCCTGTAGGAACCAGATGAGTGCCAACATTCACTACCTAACATTGCTTAGACAAAGCCCTGCCTTCCTGCACTTTAGGAATCTGATTGCAGGGCCCTCCTACCAAAGAAAACTTCCCAAGAGACAATATGAAAAAATGCCCTGCAATTTGGTGCATCTCTGGCAAATCACTGGTCTGACTAAACTGAAGCCCAAGGTGGCCCAGAAGTTGTCAACACCACAGGGATCAAAATACTGC
>NC_043703.1:101805327-101810420 GCF_006229205.1 Suricata suricatta
AGGAGGAGGAGGAGGAGGAGGAGGAGGAGAATGGATTAATAACCTAGAAGACAAAGTAATGGAAAGTAATAAAGCTGAACAAAAGAGGAAAAATTATGCAAAATGAGAATAGACTTAGAGAACTCAATGACTCCATGAAGCATAATGACATTAGCATTACACGGATCCTAGAAGAAGAGAGAGGAAAGAGGGTAAAAATTTATTTGAAGAGATAATAGATGAAAACTTCCCTATTCTGGGCAAGAAAGCAGATATCCTGATCTAAGATATACAGAAAGCCTCAACAAAATCAAGAAAAACAGGTCCACACCAAAATATATTATAATTAAAATGACAAAAAAGTGATAAAAATATTTAAAAGCACCAAGACAAAAGAAGAGAATTACATAAAATGGAAACCACATAGGCTATCAAGGGATTTTTTTTTTTAGCAGAAGCTTTTCAAGCCAGAAGTAAGTGGCATGATATATTCAAAGTGCTGAATAGGAAAAGTTCTTCAGCTAAGAAGCCTTTATCCAGCAAGGCTCTCATTCAGAATAGAAGGAGAGAAAAAGAGTTTCCCAGACAAAATCTAAAGGAGTTGATGAACACTAAACTAGCCCTGCAAGAAATATTAAAGGGGATTTTTTGGGTGGGAAGGAAAGTCGAAAAATGACAGTAGGAAAATGGGAAACACAAAAACAATCAAAATGAATAGTTTTGAAAATATCAGCCAAGGAACTCACACAATAAATGGATGTAAATAAGACACCATATAACCAAAGTGTGGGGAGGAGAAAAGAATGAGTTCAAACTTAAATGATCCTCAACTTAAGAGACAGGGACCAAGATGGCAGAACAGCATGGAAAGATTTTTTGCATCTCTAGTCTCTGAAACATAGTCAGATCAATACTAAACAATCCTGCACAGCTAGAAAACTGACTTGAGGATTAATACAACGATTTGCAAACCTTAACCACAGAACTCAGCAGGTACTTAGTGCATAAAGGTGAACTAGGGCAGAGAGAAGCCATGGAGGGCAGGAAGCTGTTGAAGAGAGAGGATGGACATGGGAGCAGGGGGCGGAGTACAGGAAAGCATCCCTCCTGCCTGAAAGCATCTGGAGAGGAAAAAAATAGTACATAAGGAACTGAACAAAAAAAGGTAGAAAGAAGAGAGAGGACTTAAATTTCATTAAGACTCTATAAACAGGGGGAGCACAAAGTCTGAAATGCCACAGCTTGATACCTGGCACTGCTCTGGTGAAAAGGGCAAATTCTCAGGAGCAGAGAGTGAGGTCCAAGGGTTCCTTGGGCCACATGAGTAGAGGTGGCTCCCCTCCTGGGAGGACATTGGTACAGGCTGTGTAGTCACCCCACAGGCCAAGGTCCCAGTGGACCCTGGAGAATAATCACATTCACTGATGCTGGAACAAGGGCATTAAGTGGAAGGCCTGGTGCCAGATGTGTGTTGTGATTTACCATAATCCCTGAAACACTGTTGCTACACAATCATGGGAACTTTTTCTGGGGCATGCTGGCACCCAGCCACTGTCTCGAGACTTTGGCAACAAAACAGTCTCATGAACATTCCTGGGGGCAGTCGGGCATGTGCCCACTCCTTGGTGAGACTTCCCCTAGAGAGTCAGAACAGGTCAAAGCCACAGTCACTCAGAAGTGAGGGGTTGGGAAACACAGCCACATCTGAGATAAAACTCAGGAGGGAGGTGCTGCCTGGCATCCTGATGGCTTGGTTACAGACAGTGTACAAGCGGGGGAGTGGACAGAAGCTGGAGATAAAGGAAGAGTACACAATTACTGGTAAGGGAAATCAGAGTTCCTATAATAGAGACTGGTTAGCCTGGTGTCACCATTTTCACCCCTCCCGCTCATGCACATACACCCCTATAAGCGCTACAACAATCCACCCCAGTAAGCTTCTCAGCATCCTCCAGTGGAGAACAGAGCCGTTACACTAAACCCTGCCCAACTGGGCCAACCATTCTCTTAAGGAACACCACAAGTCTCTCTGTATGCTTAGTTTATTGACTATAAATTGTTCTATAGTTTGACTTCTAGGGGAAAACAATATAATTTCAATCATACTTCAGTCTGTTTGCTGGTTCATCTATTTACATTTTTTTACTTTTTCATTTCTTATTATTACAGAAAGAGAAAATTTTATTTTTATTTTCGATTTTTATTAAAAATATTTTAATTTTTCTCTAGTATATTTTTTCCTTTTTTGTAAATTTTTCAAATTGTATTTTACTTCCATTGTTTCATTTTATTCTATTTCATTGTATTTTTTTAATTTTCAAACTTTTTTTTCTTTTCTTATCTTTTCCTAATTTCTCAAAACTATCAAGCTCCTTTCAACAACCAGACCAAAACACACCTAGGATCTAGCATCATTTAATTTTTTGTGTGTTGTTTATAATATTTTAATATTATTTTTTACCTTATTAATTCCTTTTCTGCCTTCAAAATGATGAAATGAAGGAATACACCCCAAAAGAAAGAACAGGAAGAAATGACAGCCAGGGACTTAACACAGATACAAGCAGCCAAGATGTCTGAACCAGAATTTAGAATCATGATAATAAGCATACTAGCTGGGGTTGAAAATAGATTAGAATCCATTTCTGTGGAGATAAAAAGAAAAACCTGAGTCAAGATAAAACTTAAAAATGCTATAACTGAGCTGCACTCTCAAATGGATGCCACAGCAGCAAGGATGGATGAGGGAGCACAGAGAATAACCTATATAGAGGACAAATTTATGGAGAATAATGAAGCATAAAAAAAGAGGGAGACTAATGCAAAAGAGCACGATTGAAGAATTAGAAAAATCAGTGATTCATTAAAAAGGAACGACATCAGAATCATAGGAGTCCCAGAAGATGAAGGGAGGGAGAAAAGGGTACAGGGGCTATGTGAGCAAATCATAGTAGAAAACTATGCTGGGGAAGACACAGACATTAAAATCCAGGAAGCACAGAGGACTCCCATTAGATTCAACAAAAACCGACCGTCAATAAGGCATAGCATAGTCAAATTCATAAAATACTCAGGCAAGGAAAGACTCATGAAAGAAGCAATGGGAAAAAATTCATTAACCTACAAGTGAAGTCAGATGAGATTTGCAGCAGACCTATTCACAGTAACTTGGCAGGCCAGAAAGGAATGACAGGATATGTCCAATTTGCTGTATTGGAAAAATATGCAGCCAAGAATTCTTTACCGAGCAAGGCTGTCATTCAAAATAGAATAGAGAACCAGGTGGGCTTGGGGGAAGAGGCAAGATGGCAGAGAAGAAGGTAGTTCTGTAAACTTCGTCCACCCCATCTATGAAACTGAGAAGTACAAGAGTGGAAGGAGAAAATACAGACTCCAGAAAGAAGACAACCTCAAAGATGCCTGAGTGAGTGAGTGCGAACTGGGGACTGGAAAACAGGCCAGCCTGAGAAGAGCAGGGGAGGTGGGAGACCCAGCCTAACACAGGGAAAGCACACAGAGCACTTGAGAGACAAAGGAAGGAGAAAAATAAACTGAACATGCTGATAGTACTGTTTCTAGAGAAGAGATAAAGAACTTAACACAGGACAGAGAGAAAAACTCTCACTCCATATATTACTACTGGGCAGCGTGAATCCCAGGTGGCACCAGGAAAGACAGCCCCCACCCGTATGGATCCTGGCAGGGAGTTGATGGTGGCAGCAGCAGTGGCTGCGGGGGGCAGGGGGCGCACTTCACCTCCTGCAGTGTACTGCACCTCCGGCAACAGCAGCGCAAATCCCAGCCAGTGCCGAGAGAAACTGCTCCCTCCCCCTATGAGATCCTGGCTAAGGAGCCAGCCGCCAAAGTGAGTACATCTCATTGGTGGTAGCACAAAAGTGCATGGACTAGGATTTTGAAGTGAGGACCTGGAAAATACAGCTTGGCTCGCCCACAGAACAAGGAGATCAGACTCATAAGAATGGTCTGCAGCACTTAGTTCCAGTGGAGCTTGGGGCTCCACCATTCATCTCTCTACAACCACCAAGGTGGGGACTCTGAGAGCAGGCCCCTAGGTACCTACACTAAACCACGCCTAACCACTAGGGGGAGCTGCTGCTTTTTTTTCTATTTTTTATTATTATTACCTTTTTTACTCATTTTTTAATTTTTTTATTTTTACTCTATTTTCCTATTTCCTTTCTCCCTTTTTTCTTTTTTCTTTTTCTTTCTTTCTTTCTTCCTTTTTTTTTTTTTTTTTTTTTTTGCCTCTTGCCATCCAGATATAGTCTCCTTTATCTCATCCTATTCTCTCCCCTTGACTGGTTATACACTTTTAGACTGTCCATTGTCCTTTGTTGTCTCTGCCCTCCTTTATCTTTTTTCTTTTTTCTTTTCTTCTCTTTCCTCTCTCTTCCTTTCCTTTTCTTCCTTTCCCCCTTTTAATTTGTTTCTTTAACTGACTCTTCAGTGCATTTGTGTGCTTTTGTTCCCTGTGTGTTTCTCTGTCTGTTTTCCTTTTCAGGGCTACACCAAGAAACAAGCAAAAGTACACATGATGGAGAGTCCCAAATATCGCTGAATAGGGAAATTAAATAATCAAAGGCACAACAAGAGAAACTGAGAGACACAATTAAAAGAACATTTCCTGAAACAACAGGCCCTGGATAGTCAATAGCCTCCTTTAATAGAGCAATACTAACAGGTGCACAGTGCACAATGAACTATGAAAACTGACAAGAGACAGAAAGCCAGCCAAAAAGACAAAATGAAAGAACTCTCTCCTGAAGAAACTCCGGGAAGAAGTCACAGCCACAGAACGGCTCAAAACAGATCTAAACAACATAACTGAATAAGAATTTAGAACAATTGTCATAAAATTAATTTCTGGGCTTGAAAAAAGCATCAGAGAAGCTACTGATACAATGACTACAGACTTTCAAAATAGCTGTGACAAGTAAACAAAAGGCTATAAAGGAAGTGAGTAATAAAATGGAGGTGGCCACCTCACGGATTGAAGAGGCGGAGAGAAGTATAGGTGAATTAGAAGACATAGTTATAGCAAAAGAGGAAGCCTAGAAAAAAAAAAAAGAGAGAAAATGATCCAGGGGCAGGAA
>NC_043703.1:101810520-101816777 GCF_006229205.1 Suricata suricatta
AAAAAAAAAATCCATCTATTTGCTGTCTACAAGAGACTTATTTTAGACCTGAAGACACCTTCAGTTTGAAAGTAAAGGGATGGAGAAATATTTATCATGTGACAGAAAGCCAAAAGAAAGGCAGATACTTATATCAGACAAACTGGACTTTAAAGTAAAGGCAGTAAAAAGAGATGAAGAAGGGCATTATATAATAATTACAGGGTCTCTCCATCAGGAAGAACTAACAATTATAAACATCGATGTGCCAAAATCAGGAGGGCTCAAATACATAAAACATTATTCACAAACAGAAACAATCTTATTGATAAGAATGTGCTAATTGCAGGGAACTTTAATACTCCACTGACATCAATGGATAGATCAACCAGACAGAAAATCACTAAAGAAACAATGGACCTGAACAACACATTGGAACAGATGGAACTGATATATATATATATTTAGAACTCTGCATCCTGAAGTTAGGAAATTCACCTTCTTCTCAAGTACACATGACACATTCTCCAAGATAGATCACATATTGGGGCATAAAATAGCCCTCCATAAATAAAAATGAATTGAGATGATACCATGCACACTTTCAGATCACAATGCTATGAAACTTGAAATTAACCACAGGAAAAAGTCTGGAAAACTTCCAAAAATGTGGAGGTTAAAAACCATTCTACTAAAGAATGATTGTGCTAATCAGGCTATTAGAGAAGAAATTTAAAAATATATGGAAACAAATGAAAATGAAAATACAACTATCCAAACTCTCTGGGACACAACAAAGGCAGTCCTAAGAGGAAAATATATTGCAATCTAGGCCTAATTCAACAAACTAGAAAAAGCATAAATTCAAAATCTAACAGAGTACCTACTTGAACTAGAAGGGGAGCAGCAATAGCACCCCAAGCCCAGCAGAAGAAAAGAAATAATAAAGATCAGGTCAGAAATAAACAATATAGAATCAAAAAAAAAAAACAGTCGAGCAGATCAATGAGTTTGTTCCTTGAAAAAATAAACAAAATTGATAAACCTCTAGCAAAACTTCTTAAAAAGAAAAGAGAGAGCACCCAACTAGAATAGAAAAATCATGAATGAAAATGGATTACAACCAATCTTTTAGAAATACAAGCAATCATTAAAGATTACTATGAAAAACTATGCCAACAAACTGGACCACCTAGAAGAAATGGACAAATTCCTAAACATACATGCACTACCAAAATTCAACCAAGTAGAGATAGAAAGTGTGAATAGACCAATAACCAGTGAAGAAATTGAATCTGTTATCAAAAATCTCCCAGTGAATAAAAAGCCCAGGGCCAGATGGCTTCCCAAGGGAATTCTACCAAACATTTAAAGCAGAGCTAATACCCATTCTTCTCAAACTTTTCCAAAAAATAGAGACAGAAGGAAAACTTCCAAACTCATTCTACGAAGCCAGTATCACCTTGATAACCAAACCAGAGACCCCACAAAAAGAGAGAGAGAGAGAGAGAGAGAGAGAGAGAGAGAGAGAGAGAGAGAGAGAGAGAAAGTACAGACCAATATCCTTAATGAATACAGATGCAAAAATATTTAACAAGCTACTAGCAAATCAATTTCAACAGCATATAAAAAAATTTTCCATCATGATCAAGTGAGATTCATTCCTGGGTTACAGGGCTGGCTCAATATTTGGAAATCCATCAGTGTGGTACACCACATTAACAAAGGAAAGGATAAAAACCATATTATTCTGTCAATAAATGCAGAAAAAGCATTTGACAAAATACAGCACCCTTTCTTAATAAAAACCCTTGAGAGAGTCTGAATAGAAGGAACTAACTTAAACATTATAAAAGCAACTTTTGAAAAACCCACAGCTAATATCATCCTCAGTGGGGAAAAACTGAAAGCTTTCTCCCTGAGATCAGGAACATGACAGAGGTGTCCACTCTCACCACTGTTGTTTAACATAGTGCTAGAAGTCCTAGCATCAGCAAAAAAACAACAAAAGGAAATAAAAGGCATAAGAATCAACAAAGAAGTCAACTTTTCACAGATGACATGATACTCTACATGGAAAACCTGATCTGCTCCACCAGAAGCCAACTAGAACTGATCCATGAATTCAGTAAAGTTGCAGGGTACAAAATCAATGTACAGAAATCGGTTGCATTCCTATACACCAATAATGAAGCAGCAGAAATAGAAATCAAGAAACTGACCCCATTCACAATTGCACAGAAAACCATAAAAATACCTAGGAATAAACCTAACCAAGGATATAAAAGACTGAGAACTATAGAAGACGTATGAAGGAAATTGAAGAAGACACAAAGAAATGGAAAAACATTCCATGCTCATTGATTGGAAGAATAAACATTGTGAAAATGTCATTATTACCCAAAGCAATTTATACATTCACTGAAATCCCCATCAAAGTTGCACTAACATTCTTCTCAAAGCTAGAACAAACTATCTTAAAATTCGTATGGAACCACAAATAACACCAAATAGCCAAAGTAATATTGAAGAAGAAAACCAAAATGGGAGGCATCACAATCCCAGATATTAGCCTCTACTACAAAGCTGTCATCATCAAGACAGTATGGTATTGGCACAAAAACAGACACATAAACCAATGGAATAGAAAAGAGAGCCCAGAACTGGACCTACAAGTGTATGGCCAATTAATCTTTGACAAAACAGGAAAGAGTATCCAATGGAAAAAGGATAATCTGTTCAACAGGTGGTGTTGAGAGAGCTGGACAGCAACATGTAGAAGAATGAAATTAGACCACTTTCTGATACCATTCACAAAAATAAACTCAAAATGGATAAAGGACCTGAATGTGAGACAGGAAACCATCAAAACCCTAGAGAAGAAAGCAGGAAATAGCCTCTTAGACCTCACTTTCAGCAATTTCCTCCTCAACACATCCCCAAAGGCAAGGGAATCAAGAACAAAAATGAGCTATTGGGACCTCATCGAGATAAAAACTTCTGCAATGCAAAGGAAACAATCAAAAAAACAAATAGGCAACTGACAGAATGGGAAAAGATAGTGACAAATGACATATAAGATAAATGGCTAGTATCCAAAATCTACAAGGAACTCACTAAACTCCATACCCAAAAAACAAATAATCCAGTGAAGAAATGGGCAGAAGGCCTGAACAGTCACTTCTCCAAAGAGGACATCCAGATGGCCTACAGGCCCATGAAACGATGCTCAGCGTCACTCATCATCAGGGAAATACAATTCAAAACCACACTGAGATACCACCTCATGCCAGTCAGAGTGGCTAAAATGAAGAAATCAAGAGACTGTAGATGCTGGTGAGGATGTGGACAAATGGGCACCCTCCTACACTGTTGGTAGGAATGTAAACTGGTGCAGCTGCTCTAGAAAACAGTGTGGAAGTTCCTCAAAAAACTATCCATAGAACTCCCCTATGACCGAGCAATAGCACTGCTAGGGATTTACCCAAGGGATACAGAAGTGCTGATGCATAGGGGCACATGTACCCCAATGTTCATAGCAGCACTGTCACCAGTTGTCAAATCATGGAAAGAGCCTAAATGTCCATCACCTGATAAATGGATCAAGAAGATGTGGTGTATATATATGTATACAATGGAGTATTACATGGCAATGAGAAAGAATGGAATCTGGCCATTTGTAGGAAAGTGGATGGACCTCGAGAGTGTCCTGCTAAGTGAAATAAGTCAGGAGGAAGACAGATATCATATGTTTGCACTCATAGGTCTAATAGGAGAAACCTAACAGGGGACCATAGGGAGGGGAAAGGGGAAAGAGAATTGGAAAGAAGGAGAGACACAAATCATGGGAGACTATTGAATACTGAGAACAAAGAGAGGGCTGAAGGGGGAGGGGAAAGGGGGTGATGGTCATGGGGGGGGGCATTTGTGGGGAGAAGCACTGGATGTTATTTGGAAACTAATTTGACAATAAATTCTTATAAAAAATGTCAATGGACTAAATGCTCCAATTAAAATATATAGGGTAAGAGAATGAATAAGAAAACAAGATCCATCTGTATGCTGTTTAGAAGAGATCTACTTTAGACCTAAAGACACCTTCAAATTCAAAGTAAGGGGATAGAGAACCATCTGTCATTTTATTGATCACCAAAAGAAAGCTGGAGTAGTCATACTTTTATCAGATAATCTAGACTTTAGAATAAAGAGTGTAACAAGAGATGAAGAACATTATATAATTAAGAGGTCTAGTCACCAAGAAGACCAAACAATGTAAAAATTAATGCTCCAAATGTGAAGGAATCCAAATATATCAATCAATTAATTGCAAACATAGAGAAACTCATTGATAATATCATAATAGTAGGGGGCTTCAACACCCCACTACAGCAATGGACAGATCATCTAAACAGAAAAGCAATGAGGAAACAATGGCTTTGAATGACACACTGGATCAGATGGATTTAACAGACATACTCAGAACATTTCATCCTAAAGGAGCAGCATATACATTCTTCTCCAGTGTACACTGAACATTTTCGAGAAGAGAACACATACTGGGACACAAATCAGCCAACTAGTACAAGAAGAGCAAGATCATACTGTGCATATTTTTAGATCACAATGCTACGAAACTTGAAATCAAGTACAAGAAAAAATATGGAAAGATAACAAATACTTGGAGACTAAAGACCATTCTACTCAAGTATTAACGGGCTAAGCAAGAAGTTAAAGAGGAAATAAGAAAGTACATTGAAGCCAATGAAAATGATAACACCACAGCCCAAAACCTCTGGGATGCTGCAAAGACAGTCATAAGAGGAAAGCATATAGCAATCTAGGCCTTCCTAAAGAAGGAAGAAAGCTCACAGATACACAACCTAACCTTACCCTTTATACAGCTGGACAAAGAACAGCAAATAAAACCCCAAACCAGCAGAAGACAGGAAGTAATAAAAATTAGAGTAGAAGTAAAGGCTTTTGATACAAAAAAACAAAACAAAACAATACAGAACAAATCAATGAAACCAGAGGCTGGTTCTTTGAAAGAGTAAACAAAATAGATAAACCCCTAGCCAGTTTGATCAAAAAGAAAAAAGAAAGGATGCAAATAAATAAAATCAAGAATGAAATAGGAGAGATAACAACCAACACAGCAGAAATAAAAATAAGAGAATATATGCACAATTATACACTAATAAAATGTGCAATCTGGACGAAATGGACAAATTCCTGGAAACATATAAACTACCAAAACTCCAACAGGAAGAAATAGAAAATTTGAACAGACCCGTAACCATAAAGAAATCAAATTAGTAATCAAAAATCTCCCAAAACCCAAGAGTTCAGGGCCATATGGCTTTCTAGGGGGATTCTTCCGAATGGTTAAGGAAGAGGAAACACCTATTGTCTTGAAGCTGTTCCAAAAAATAGAAATGGAAGGAAAACTTCCAAATCTTTCTATGACCCCAGCATTATGTTGATTCCAAAACCAGACAAAGACCACACTAAAAAGAAGAACTATAGACTTATCTCCCTGCTGGGAGCCATCTCTGAAGTAAGGCAGGTTTGCTAGGCCTGCCACAGTCAGGTGGGCACTGGCATCTACACCCACTCAATTTCTACTTGAGCACCAACCCCCAAGGCACCTGACTGACTGATATCAGGAGTGACTTGCCTTTTTATGCTAAAAATATGTACATTGTATTTTGTAAAAAAACTTGTTAGAGGAGTTTCTTCTTTTGTGATTATAGGAGCAAATGTTACATTTCCTTAGAAAACCTGTTTTCTTCCCCCCAAAAACAGGCTAATTGACCCTTGCTCACAAAAGAACTAACTCTTGCCTTTGCTATGCTAAAAACATGGCCTTGTATTTATTTTATTTTTTTACATAAATGTATTTTATTTATTTAACACATAATGGGTTTATCATTGCTATTTTATTTTTTCAGTTTTTTAAATTTATTTTGAATATAACACAATTTATTTTTTGTAACATATGCAATTATTTTCCATAATTTACAATAAAGTAGTTACAATGACACTCCAAACAGAAAAGCAAAGTAAAAAATCAAAACCCCAACTTCTATTTCATGTAATTAGACTTATACAGAAATTAGAAGGTTAAGTAACAACTAGTTAATCACCTAATTTCACAGCTATCTGAAGTGGCGATCGTTATATAGCAGCTTATCTATGACACATTCAAGATAAATGATACAATTTCTTACTTGCCCATAAGCTACAACACAGCCTGCTTAATACCTTTCCTTAAATTC
>NC_043703.1:101816877-101822646 GCF_006229205.1 Suricata suricatta
TTCCCCATGTGATAAGCATCTAGTCACCTACTTCAATCACTATTGATAAAGGCTATGCATGAGTCCTCCACCAATCTATGTTCTGGGAAATTTTTACATACCAAAGAATTTGTTATCAGAAATCATTGTCTAAGGCAATTGCCACTTCTGTTTTATACCCCATACATTTTTTTCAATAAATAATGCTGACTCTCTGGTCAGTGCAGAGATGGTTGCCTGGTGAGCAGAAAGAAGCTGAGGCTCTTTTGCTTCCTTTTGCCAACACTGCCCAACCTTCAGGGAACCCTGGACCTGCTGAGCTGGACTCTGGCATCTCCCTGATGAACATGGATGCAAAATTTCTCAACAAGATACTAGCCAACTGGATCCAACAATACAGTAAAAAAAAATATTCACCACAACCAAGTGGGATTTATTCTGGGATGCTTGTTCAATACCTGCCAAACAATCAAGTGATACATCACATCAATAAAAGGAAGGACAAAAACCACATGATCCTCTCAATATATGCAGAAAAAGCATTTGACAAATACAGCATTCTTTCTTGATAAAAACCCTCAGGAAAGTAGGGATAGAAAGATCATACCTCAAGATCATAAAAGCCATGTATGAAAGACCAATGCTAATATCATCCTCAATGGGGAAAAACAGAGCTTTGCACCAAGGTCAGGGACAAAACAGGGATGTCCACTCTCACCACTGTTATTCAACATAGTATTGGAAGTCTTAGCTTCAGCAATCAGACAATAACACAAAAGAATAAAAAGTATCCAAATTGGCCAGGATGAGGTCAAACTTTCATTCTTTGCATATGATATGATACTCTATATTGAAAACCCAAGATTCCACCAAAAAAACTGCTAGAACTGATTCATGAATTCAGCAAATTTGTAGGATATAAAATCAAAGCACAGAAATCAGATGCATTCCTATACACTGATAATGAAGCAACAGAAAGAGAAATCAAGGAATCAACCCCATTGACAATGCACCAAAAACCATAAAATGCCTAGGAATAAATCTAATCAAAGAGGTGAAAAATCTATACACTGAAAACTACAGAAAGTTTGTGAAAGAAATTGAAGAAGACACAAATGACTTATCAGATTAAGGGTTAGTATCCAAAATCTATAAGAAACTTCTCAAACTGAATGCCCCCAAATCAATAATCCAGTAAAGAAATGGGAAAAAGGCATGAATAGACACTTCTGTAAAGAAGACATCCAGATGGCCAACTGATACATGAAAAAATGCTCAACATCACTCATCATCAGGGAAATACATATCAAAACCACAGTGAGATACCACCTCACACCTGTCAGAATGCCTAAAATTAACAATTCAAGCAACAACAGATCTTGGCAAGGACGCAGAGAAGAAGATCTCTTTTTGTACTGCTGGTGGGAATGGAAACTGGTGCAGCCACTCTGGAAAACAGTATGGAGTTTCCAAAAAAATTAAAAATAGAAATACCCATGAGCCAGCAATTGTACTACTAGGTATTTATCGAAGGGATACAGGTGTGCATGTTTATAGCAGCACTATCAACACTAGCCAAAGTATGGAAAGAGCCCAAATGTCCACCAAGAGATGAATGGATAAAAAAGGTTTGGTGTGTGTGTGTGTGTGTATGTATGTATGTATAATGGAGTATTACTGGGCAATCAAAAAGAATAAAGTCTTGCCATTTGCAACTATGTGGCTAGAACTAGAGGGTATTATGCTAAGCAAAATTAGTCAGAGAAAGACAAGTATCATATGACTTCACTCATATAAGGATTTTAAGACACAAAACATATGGAAGGGAAGCAAAAATAATGTAAAAACAGGGAGGGGGACAAAACATAAGAGACCCTTAAATATACAGAACTACACAGGGTTGCTGGAGGGGTTGTGAGAGGGGGGAATGGGCTAAATGGGTAAGGGGCATTAAGGAATCTACTCCTGAAATCATTGTTGCATATATGCTAGCTTGGATGTAAATTAAAAAATAAATAAATAAATAATTTTAAAAAAATGATCACCAACTGAATCTAGACTGCTACATGCAGAAACTGTATACAAACAAAATGGTAACCACCGATCAAAACCAGTAGCTGATCTGCAAACCATAATGAGAAGGAAATCTTGTACATCCCCTCAAAAGCCAGTAACCCATGAGAGAAAAAAGCCAAGAGAAGAAAGGATTGGAGAACAAAAACAACCACAAAACAAGAAGAAAATGGCAATAAAAACATACTTTTCAATAATTACAATGTAAATGGACTAAATGCTCCATTCAAAAGGCACAGAGTGATGAAATAGACTATAACAAGAGACAAAGAAGGATAATGTATGCTATGAAAGGGGACAAGCCAACAAGAAATTAAAAATAGTAAGTATTTATGTACCAAATATGGCAGCACCAAAATACTTAAAGCAGTTAAGAACAAACTCAAAGGAATAGTAACTAGTAATGATACAAGTAATATAGTAATAATATAAGAGTTTAACACCCTACTTACATTTTGGAAAAATCATCCAAACAGAAAATCAACAAGGAAACAATGGCTTTCAATGACACAATGGACCAGATAGATTTAATAGATGTATCCACAACATTCCTTCCTAAAACAGAATACACATTCTCCTCAAGGGCACATGGAACATTCTCCAGAATAGAGATCACATATTAAGCCACAAAACAAGTCTCAACAAATTCAAAAAAATTGATGCCATTCCATACATCTTTTCCAAATATATCATTATAAAACACATAATAGACATCAGCCACAAGAAAAAAATATCAGGAAAAAACCACAAATACATGGAGGCTAAATATCATGTTAAAGAATGAATAATCTACCAAGAAAGCAAAGAAGAAATAAAAACTTACATTCAGAGAAGTGAAAATAAAAACACAATGGTCCAAAATCTTTGGGATGCAGCAAAAGTAGTTCTAAGTGGGAAGTTTAAGGCCATACAGGCTATGTCAAGAAACAAAATCTCAAATAAACAACCTAAACTTACACGTAAAGAACCTAGAAGAAAAAGAACAAAACCCCAAACAAGTAGAAAGAAGGAGATAATAAAGAACAAAAATAAATGATATAGACAGTAAAAAAATAATAAATCAATAAAATAAAGAGTAGTTATTTGAAAAAAATCAATAAAAGTGATACATCTCTAGCCAGACTTATCAAGAAAAAAAGAGAAAAGACCCAAGTAAAATAACAAGTGAAAGCAACATCAAAAAATACAAATAAATATAAGAAAATATTATGGAACACTATATACCAACAAACTGGAGAACCAGGAAGAAATGGATAAATTCCTAGAAACATATAAGCTGCCAAAACTGAAGCAGAAAGAAATACAAAACCTGAACAGATTACAACCAAGTAAATTGAATCAGTAATCAAAAAACTCGCAGCAAACAAAATTCCAGGAACAGATGGTTTTACAGGTGAATTCTCACAAACATTGAAAGAAGAGTTAATACCTATTCTTCTCTAACTTGTCCCCAAAATAGGAAAGGAAATAAAATTCCAATTTCATTTTATGAGGTTAGCATTACCTGATACCAAAACCAGATAAACACATTACACACCCAAAAAAGAGAACTATAGTCTGTTATCTCTGATGAACAGATGCAAAAAGCCTCATCAAAATATTATCAAACTGCATCTAACCATATATTTAAACAGTCATTCACCAAGATGGTTCAATATTTGCAAATGAATCAACATGATAAATCACATTAAGAGAAAAAGAACGATATGATCATTTCGATCGATGAAAACATGCATTTGACAAAGTGTAACATCCATTCATAATAAAACCCCTTAACAATGTAGGGAAACCTATGTTAAGTGCTTAAAGTTTATTATTAATCTTATTTAGAAATGACCTAGATATTCAATGAATTCAACCTAATTCAACCTAATGCATCACTGAGCAAAACTTCAGGATTTGGGGTTATCAAAATCACTTAAAAAATTCTAAAAATTGATTTCTTACTACACTTGTTTGCTTTACTTGTTCTTAGATTATCCATAAAAACTTCCAGAGACATCACAATCAGTCATCTTCCCCTGCTAATACTTCTTTTCAACATTTTGTAACAGACATAATAGTAGCTTTAAGTAAAGCTAGGCAAAGGAAAAGCTTATTTTTTAAGTTTTAAGGCAGATAACTTTGAAAACATGTCTATTTTAATTAAGCCAACAACCTTAAATTAGCTTTAATATTGAATAATTTTTCAGATCACATGAACTTAAAATACATTTGGGTTTGGCTCTTTCTGGGAGTTTTAGAATGCCTGGTCCTTATTAGTGCTTGCCTGTAAATCAACCAAATAGAACTCTGTACAAATGAATTTTAATAATACCAACCAGAAGTAGAGAAAACAATCTTACACTTACCACATATATATGGGCATACATTGAACACACAGGCATACACAAACCAACAGTTTATGCTTTCTATCTTTACTAATATTTGTGAAGAGAGCCTTATAGATCTGACTTCTAAATACCTTTCTCTTTGTTTCTGTTAAAAAATTACCTTAAGGTCCATATTTGAAAGAATGGCTCTTAGGCATTAGAGAAGATAAGGGTAGAAAATTTGCATAATAAAGGCCTAGGGAAAGTATCTGAGTTTTTTCCAGGGAGCATTTTTGGGACAAGTTGGCTTCTAATTAGAGGTGGTAAGCCTGGGAATAAGAACACCTTTAGAGGTTTGTATTTTTAAAAGGCTTCTCCTGGGGCGCCTGGGTGGCTCTGTCGGTTAAGGCCATGATCTCGTGTTTTGTGGGTTCGAGCCCCTCGTGGGGCTCTGTGCTGACAGCTCAGAGCCTGGAGCCTGCTTCAGATTCTGTATCTCCCTCTCTCTCTGCCCCTCCCCTGCTCGCACTGTCTCTGTCTCTCAAAAATAAATAAAAGACATTAAAAAATTTTTTAAAGTCTTCTCCTTCCTCATCCCCTTTTTAGCTTCAGTCTTAAGTGGTTGTGTTTGTGTTTATATTTCAAAAACATGAAATAATGTATAGCCTTAAGCAAAAGATGCACTTTTAAAAAGAGATTTGGGATTATTGCTATTAAAACACTTTTTCTCTAAGTACAAGATAATTTGTTCCAATATCCTGATCTTTTGTAATATCTATAAGCATTTTTGGAAAGAAAAGGTGAGGTTTGAGATGAATGAAGATAGGTGGTCGGGCTTGTTTTCAGAGTTACATTTCTGGTTCTGCAAAGATTTACAAGACTTTTTTCACAATTTTGTTCAAGGAACTAGATTACATGCTGAATATTAAGGGATTGACCCACATTTTCTTTTCCTTTGGTGTAAGCACATCTTAACATAATAAAGGCCATATATGAAAAACCCACAGCTAACATCATACTCAATGAGAAAAAACAGTTTTTCTCTTAAGATCAGAAACAAGTCAAAGATGCCAAAGATGTCCATTCTTACCACTTTTATTTAACATAGTACCATAAGTACTAGCCACATCATTCAGATAACAAAAAGAATTAAAAGGCATCCAAATTGGTAAGGAAGAAATATAACTTTCACTATTTGCAGATGACATAATGCTATATACAGAAAACCCTAAAGACACCATCGAAAATTTACCAGAACTGATTAATGAATTCAGTAAAGTTGCAGGATACAAAATCAATGTACAGAAAATTGTTGCATTTCTATACACTAATAGTGAAGCAGCAGAAAGAGAAATTAAGAAAACAATTCCACCAAAAAGAATAAAATACCTAGGGATAAATTTAA
>NC_043703.1:101822746-101848245 GCF_006229205.1 Suricata suricatta
TATTACACCATACATTAAAGGCCTGTACATGAGACCTGAATCCACAAAAATCCTAGAAAAGAATATAGGCAGTACTGGCTGTAGCAACTTTTTCTAAATATGTCTCCGGAGGAAAGGGAAACAAGCAAGGACAAACTATTGGGACTTCATCAAAATAAAAATCTTCTGCACAGTGAAGGAAACTAAAAGGCAATCTATGGAATGGGAGAAAATATTTGTAAATGACATATCCAATAAAGGGTTAGTTTCCAAAAAATATAAAAAATTTTTACACTCAACAACAATAGAACAAATAATCCAATTAAAAACTGGGCAGAAGACATGAATGGACATTTCTCCAAAGGAAATATTCAGATGGCCCAGACTCATGAAAAGATGTTCATCATCTTTTACTATCAGAGATATGCAAATCAAAGCTACAATAAGATATCATCTCACACCTGTCAGAATGGTTAAAATAAAAAACTCACGATACAAGAGATATATTCTCTACAAGCATGTAGAGAAAAAGAAATCCTCATACATGGTGAGGGTGTGAACTGGTACAGCCTCTGTGAAAAACAGTATGGAGATTCCTTAAGAAGTGACAAGGAGAACTACCCTATGATGCAGTAATTGAACTACTAGGTACTTACCCAAAGTATATAAAAACACTAATTCAAAGGGATACATGCACCCCTATGTTTATAGCAACAGTATTTACAACATCCAAGATATGAATGTAGCCCAATGGATAAAGATGTGGTATATATAAACAAAGGAATATTATACAGCCACAAGAAGAAATGAAATCTTGGCCTTTGCAACAACATGGTTGGAACTAAAAACTACAATGTTGAGCAAAATAGCCAGAGAAAGACTAACATCATATGATTTCATTCCCAAGTGGAATTTAAGAAACAAATGAGCAAAAGGAAAAAAAAAGAGCTACAGAAAGGCAAACCAAGAAATAGACTTTCTAAACAATTTTTTTCTGTTTTTTATTTATTTTTGAGAGACAGACACAGCGTGAGCAGGGAAGGGTCAAAGAGAGAGAGAGACAGAGAATCTGAAACAGGCTCCAGGCTCTGAGCTAGCTGTCAGTACAGAGCCTGAGGCGAATCTGAAACCCACGAACAGAGAGATCATGGCCTGAGCCGAAGCCGGAAGCTTAACCGACTGAGCCACCCAGGCGCACCAAGAATAGACTTTTAACTACAGAGAATGAATTCATGGTTACCAGAGAAGAAGGGGTAGGAGGTTGGAGTAATTAAGTGATAGGGATTAAAAAGTGCACTTGTTGGGGCGCCTGGGTGGCTCAGTCAGTTAACTGTCTGATATCGGCTCAGGTCATGATCTCCTGTGTGTGTGTTCCAGCCCCGCATTGGGCTGCGCTGACAGCTCAGAGCGTGGAGGCTGCTTCAGATTCTGTGTCTCCCTCTTTCTCTGACTCTCACCTGCTTGTGCTTTCTCTGTCTCTCTCAAAAATAAATTAAAAAAAAAAAAAAGAAGCAACACAAAATAAATCTAAACTTTCATATAAAAATTTTTTTTAAAAATTAAAAAAATAAACTTTCCAAAATGAAATTCTAAAATAAAGCCTTTTGATAGCAATGTAACTGAAACATTCCAGAAGGTCACTTTAATATTTTAAAGATTCTGTTTCTCATAATTAAAAATAGATATTAAATAATTCTACTTAGTTATGCTAAATTACAAGGGAGGCATTGTTGAATAAGTGATATTAAACCCTCTTACATTATATTTCTGTAACTGCAGTAATATAAGTGTTCTAAAAATTTTATGCAACTCTTAGAAATCTGATAGTTCCTGGTATGTTATTATCTTGTAAGTTGTGTCACAGAAATAACCAAATTTTTTTGTCAATTGCATTGTGATGAATTCTAATCACATCTGTCTGGCCATTTTTAGTCTTTTATCATTTACAGATAGTTATACTTTTACTGAGATGCTTTACAATAACTTTCCACAAGTATGTTTCACCTTTGTTGAGACTTACAGAAAGAACTCCAAGTACAGATTTATGATAATCTTAAGATCATAAAATTAAAGTAGGTAAGAATTTCTAGAACTAGTATGAGAGCTAAGTTCAAGCAGAATAAGAATTAGTAACATAAGCCTTAATGAACCAAGGAGGATGATTATAATTTTTATAACATTTTAAAAATATTCTTTTTTAATGTTTTGTTTTTCCAGATTTAAGAAAACATTTTCTCTTACCTATGACTTATAGGACTTTGATAAAATATACCTTTTTGAATAAATTAAAACACTTCCTTTTTGAACTGATCTCTCCAGAATTCAGAAACTATCCATGACTATTCTTGTATTTTCATGATGATATATTTATTTGCATAAGTTCAATAAGAATCTGTTCTCCTTGTGACCTGATACGATTGAAAATATGCATTATATTATCAAGGCTTTGACTGGAATGCCATATTTGAGGAGATATGCATAGACTTAGATATGACCAGACAGTTTTTAAGAACTAAGGTTGACTAAATGGAGTCAATAAATCCTCTTGAAAAAACCACCTTATACCTTGCTTACAAGTGTTAGGGAAGAAGAACTTCCTTTACTCTTCAAGGTTCTTCTAGCTGGACAAAGTATCAAACTGACATGAGACAGATTAGCAGGAGAAAACTAAATTCAATAATGTACATATAGGGAATCCACATATACATGAAAATTCCAAAGACAGTGAGGCAACATGATCCTTATATGAGCTGAAGAGGGGGATGTGGGTTTGAGGATACAGAGAAGAGAAAGACTCTTAGCAGGAGAGTGAAAGGAGATGTTTGGAAAACAAATGTGCTGTATTATGTAGAGAAGTTTCTTAGGTAATGAGGACTCTGTTAATAGCTCTCTTCTTGGTACAAGCAGGCCATTGAGGGGGAGATAATGAGCTTTTCCTGAATCTGCTCCATTTGGATATTTTTTTTAAATATTTTTGAGAGAGAGAGAGAGACACAGCATGAGCAGGGGAGAGTCAGAGAAAGAAGGAGGCACAGAATCTGAAGACAGGCCCCAGGTTCTGAGCTAGCTGTCAGCACAGAGCCCGATGCAGGGCTTGAACCCACGAATCATGAGATCATGACCTGAGCTGAAGTTGGGCGCTTAACCAACTGAGCCACCCAGGCGCCCCCATTTGGATGCTTTTAACTCAAAATAATGTTCAAGCCAAAGTAGCCCATCTTAAAGAAGCCTGACCTTAGTTCCTACACAGGGTTTTCCAGAACTTTACCAGATGATATCTGGGGATAACTTTACTCAGGATATCTGGGGAAACTGGAGAAGAAAGGAATTCATTCAAATCTATCTGAAGCTGCGTCAAGCCTGACTTCTAAAAATCTTCCTGATTGGCTATCCTCAGAATTCCAAAACTGGTGTTTAAATTTATTAACCTTGGTTTTCTTTTGTTTCCATAGGAATACCTCTTAGTTAATACCTGATTATTTGAACCATAGGCCTAAATTTGAGAACACACTGGTATTACCACTTCCTGATTAATTTAATGGAACTGACCTATTGTCAGAACTAAGAGACTGGCTCAATGAGACAGAACAATCTACCAACTCAATTTCTAATATGTGAAACTTCCAGGAAAGTTGGGTTCAAAGATAGGCCATCCAAAATGGACCACTTTGATCTATTATTTGAAGTAAAAGTTACTTAAGAGACTTCCTGTGCAGGAAAGACACCAGACTCTTCTCTATACCTCCTGAAAACAGAAAATAAGTCTCTCAGAAAATAAGATACCCTCCATTTACCAGGAGGTAAGGAGATATCCTTATCACCAAAGACAGGAAATTCAGGGCCCAGAAGGCTGAATACTTGTTATTTTTACTAATTTACTACCCCAGTCCAAATTTTGTTTAGAATTTCTTACCAACTGAAGCTCCTAACATTAAATTCTTTGTCCTGTTAATTCTTCACAGGTTTATTGTCTTTGTCTAGAAAAGTATAAACACTGTCTCTTTGGTGATTTCTTTAAGCTCAGTTTCATTGGACAGCTATGTGTACACAATAAAATTTTGGGTTTTTCTCCTGTTAATCAGTCTTATGTAAATTTAATTCTTTATCCAGCTGGAAGAACTTGAAGGGTAAAGAAAGAATATTTTCTTCCTTACACATGCTTCAGAGAAAAATTACTTGGCGTGCTCTTGGGAGATGAAAACATCCTCCACCATGATCTACAGTCTAGAGGTTTGTCTACTAAAAAGCTATCATCAACAAGTTGCCTTATAACACTAAGGGACCCAACCAGGTACTCCTAACTAACCTTTAAGAAGCTAAACTCAAAGGCATGAATTCTTGGATTTAGGTTTCGCATTTAAATAAAGCTCCCTCCCAACACTGGGCATCAGAGCTTACTACAAACATAGAGCCCAAACTGACCGAGATTTGAAGCGGAGGACAAAACATTGGACCAGGACTCTAATTCCATGTTGCTGAATAACATTGTCTTTATAACCCTTTTCCTAGGCATCTTACTGGGAGAGCTCTTATGTCAGCTTTTCTCTGAAGAAATAGGATGTCATTTGTTACATATATTCTTGTACCCCTTTTAGACCACTTTGCCTAAGATGAAGAATGTCAAGAATGGGTTTGTGCTTTGCATTTTAACTTGGGACACTCCAAGGTTCTTAGGGAAATTAGTCACGAAGGACTGTTGATGGATCTGAGTTGTTTGTCCTAATCAGTATCCTAATGTTTTTTGCTACATTATACATAGGAAGCCTCCTTAATTGATAAAGCCTTACATTATCAGAAGAGCTTACTCCTTTCCTGTTGGTTATTTGCCCCAGGAACTGAATCTAATACTTTGTGTTCCTCTGTTCTGCCTGGAGCTCTTATTAGCTAACATATCTAACTTTTTCCTCAAGTTTTTCTTACAATGGCCTCTGTTCTTAGGAATAATTTTAGTCCCTGGGTTATTTTTTCTTGTGACTCTCATTGCTCATAGTCAAGCCTTATTATACCCTTTTGTCCCTATCCTGCAAAAACTTTGATTTTGCATACCTAAATGTTGGATTTGTGCCAGAGAAAATCATATTTATGAAATGCCTGACTTAATAGGTTGGCCTTGATCCCTAGAGGGATGGAAAATTTATCAGGCAAAAATGTAAGATTCTCCTGTGTTGTTTCTCAGAATTTTCCACCATCAAGGTCCTTCTTATTGGACTAAGAATCAAATTGGCAGAAGCCAGATTAACAAGAGAAAATAAAATTTAATTTAATACATATAGCAAATCCACACACATGGAAATTCCAAAGACAGGCAAAATGAGACGTGTGTTATTGTGAACTAAGGGGAAACGTGTTTGAGACCTTGAAGGAAAGAAATATAATTCCCAGGAAATAAGAAAAGAAGATGTTGGCTAATTAGGTACTTGTCCTGCTATACAGATGGGTCAGATGAAATTTTCTCTCGTAATAATTATCATCCTGGGAAAGATCCTCAATGGGGACTCTTCTGTAGAGTTAAGAGAGGGATACAAAGTTTCTCTTGAGACAGCAGGGTCCTGATTGCCTTCAGCTCAAAATAATCTCCTTTGCCCCAACAGTTCCCTCCCATGAAACTTCCCTTAAGTTTCCCAGTATTAAAAGTTAAGCCAGGAGTTTGGTTCAGTAAGATGAAACAGTCTTGACAATAGTTCAGTTTAATCTCATTTCAGGTGTGTTTTCAAAGTTAGGCCTAGGATTCAAGTCATCATGTATTAAATAAGATGCATTTCTATGGAAACAAAGCAATATGGTTTATGATTGGATCAGTTATAAACCAGTTTGAGTTTTCAGTGTAGTCAGTCAAGAAGCTTTAGAGATCAAGCCTGAAGCATCTTCAGCTACAGTGAGGGGAGGCAATGGCAACCTGATCTTCCTTATTTATAGTTCAAGGCCTCGGGTGATCTTTGAGCTGCCCACAGAGCAACAGGCCCAAAGATGGCCTATATTGAGCTATTGTGGTGATTTATCTCCAGCTTATATTAAGTTTATAATCATTTTGCAGGGCTTCTGGAAACAAAAGGGCAGTTTTAGTTCTCAGATGATTCCAAGTCAGAAATGTGGGAGAAAAATTTTAAATGTTAGTGTTGAGAGTTGTAGCCAGGCATTGGAAAACACTAGAACTTAGGATCCAGTCTAGTTTCTAAGAAATAGTACTAAAACGTAATGCCAACAAAAGGTGTTAACATTTTTTCCCTATAATCATCCTCATTTCTACCAAAAATAGCCAGGTTAATTGCTTGCAAAGTAAGTCTAGTCTGAAAAGAAATTCTTTAACTCATTATTTATGTGAGGCCAGCAAGAACAGCAATTGATCAGAGACACTCTTTCAAACCTGCTTTGCTGTAACTTTTCATAAGGAATCTCTAGACTGAACTTTTAAATAGCTTCTTAAGGCCAAAAGCCAAGCCAAATACTTGCCATAAATTCATCTCTTGCCAAGGTCCCTCATGTATCTTGAGGTTCTTGCACCTGCCAGGAACTGATCTTCTTTATGCACCAAATAAGGCCATTGGAAACCCTATAAGGAAGACTTCAGACTGGTATTTCTAAGGGGGATTTATTGGCCTCCTAAAGTCAGCCTTAGTCCCTCCGAGCTGTCTGGCCATACCGGAGTCTATACAGATCTCTCTCAAATAGGACACTGCAATCCAAACTTTGATGATGTATTTTCTATTGTGTCCTGTCATAAGGAAAACAGATTCTTATTAAACTTATACAAATATATTACCATAAATACCTAAGAATGTTCACTCAGTTTCTAAATTCTGGAGGGTTCAGGTGGGCAGAACGGTTTCAATTCATTCACAAAAGTGTATTTTAACCAAATTTCTTAAAATAAGTTTGTCTTCTTTTAAGCTGTTCTTAAATCTGGAAAAACAAGTTTGTTCTTCTGAGTCTGTCATGCTTCCAACACCATATAAACTACAATTATCCTCCATAGTTTATTAAGTCCCATGTTATTAATTCTTGTTTTGCTTGAATCCAGTTTTTCCACTATTTCTGGAAATTTTTTTATCTAATTGAGTTTTATAATTTTTTTAATGTTTATTTATTTTGAGAGAGAGCATGGGAAGAGAAGGGGGAGAGGGAGAATATCCAGCAGACTCCATGCTGTCAGTGCAGAGCCTGAAGTAGGCTCTCTAACCCACAAACCGTGAAATCATGACCTGAACTGAAATCAAGAGTTAGACACTTAACTGAGCTACCCAGGTGCCCCGTTTTAGGATTTTAAGGTTATCAGAAAGAATCCTGTACTCAGTTTTTGTTTTCCTCCATGAGTATCACTAAAGCACATTTGTAAAAAAACATTTATGCAGTTTTTAGAATACATGTTTCATTTAATTTAAGAAATTTAAAAAAAGTTTTTAGGTTTATTTATTTGAGAGAGAGAGAGAGAGAGAGAGAGAGAACGCGTGTGTGACAGCAAACAAGAACAAGGGCTTGAGCAGGGGAGGGGCTGAGAGAGACACAGAATCAGAAGCAGACTCCAGGCTCTGATCTGTCAGCACAGAGCCCAATGTGGGGCTTGAACTCACAAACCACGAGATCATGCCCTGAGCTGAAGTCGGAAGCTTAATCCACTGAGCTACCCAGGTGCCCTTCTGATGAAATTTTTGAAATGTTCCATAGCTCCTTTGGAACACATTAGATTGTGGTCAAAAGATTTTTAGTATATAATTTTGGAAAACAGTTCAAAATATTCAAATGTTTGAACATTTGATTAAATCTATTACAAGTCATTATGAAATGATTTTCCATTTAACCAGTGACAATAAAAGATACCAAAAGGCAAATATAGAAAGTTACATGGTTGTAAGCAAAATTTAGCTCTTTTAATATTAAAACCCAGGTTTTTTCATTTATTCAGTAACCAAAGACCTGACAAACAGGAAGTTTTGGAAAAACAGAATACTTTTTTTTTTTTGGTCAGATAACTGGAAAAGAAAAATTTTTGTTTAGAATATCTTAAAAGTATATCAATAGTTCAGAAAAGTTTGTCCTTTTAACAAAGAGAAAACAATTTTATATCAGTATACTTTTGATATTAAAACTCATTTATTTAAATTTATCCTAATCTTAGTCAATACTAACCATACCTAAGATTTTATTCAACAGGTACTTTCTCCAGAAGCCTTCTACAATTTAAAAAAAATGTTTTTAATTTATTTTTTGAGAGAGAGAGAGATACAGAATCTGAAGCAGGCTCCAGGCTCTGAGCTGTCAGCACAGAGCCTGATGCGGGGCTCACACCTACGCAGGAATTGTGAGATCATGACCTGAGCCGAAGCCAACTCAACCCACTGAGCCACTCAGGTGCCCCTACATTTTTTTTTTTTTTTACATTCAGATTTTGTTCTAGAGTTTCCTTCTTTAAATAACCAGTCTCATTTTAGGACAAAAAATTTTTTTCCTCCTCAAAAACTATTTTCCTCATACTTTCTTGCCATAAACTCTTTACTTAGTTTTCTTATTTTCAATAATCTTAATTATTTATTAGATTTCTTAATGCTTAGAGACCTTATTTGCTAGAGAAAACTAAGTAGTAAACAATTGTAAACTATGGTCATCAGACTTCCTCAGATTAGCAAATGAATATATTCATAACTCTAGAACCAAGTGCTTTCCAGTAAACCTGTATCATGCTTTATTGTAGGATTATATTAACAGACACAGATTTATCTTCAGTTTTTCTGTAATGAGACCAAAGTAGATAAACTTATGTTAAGGATTTAATGTTTCATTATTTTATTTTATTTAGAAAGAAAGAATTAGTGAATTTAACCTTACTTGATTTTAACTCATCAAAACTTTACAGTTTTAGATTACCAAGAATTTTAAAAGCCATTTAAAATTTACCTATGAAACTTTGTTTTGTTTTTTCTTACTTGTGTTTAGATTACCCACAAACCTATTGGACATTAAACAAACATTCTAAATTTTTCCCTGACAAATTTTGCAACATAGATAACTTGAACTTGTTTGACTTTTTGTAAACATAGGTTGAATAAAAGTATTATATTAAGGCTAATAACTCTAAAACATGTCTATTTTGATTATAGATACAAACTTTAATTAGCTTTAATGCCGAATGGTTTCTCAGATCACATGAACTTGAAAAACATTTAGGTTAGTTTTCATCGTTCTGAATTTTAGAGTGCTCAATCTTTACAAGTAACCTTGCCTGCAAACCAACTAAATAGGACTCTTTTCCAAACTAATTTTAGCAACACCATCTGGAATTAGAGAAAAATCACATTGACAATCTATATACATGGACATACATACAAACACACGGGCACAATGTAAATAACATCTTAGAGCTTTTGGTTTTATTTGCAGAGATGACATTACAGTCTCCATTTTCCAATACCTTTTTTTTTTCCGCCTGATGAAAAACTCTCTAAATTTTGCATTTCACGAAACAGTTCTTAGATCCTAGAGAAGATGGGGGGAGGGGTAGAAATTTACATCATAAGACATAGACAGAGTATCTGTTTTTTCCAAGGTGCATAATTGGATATATCTACTGCTTATGAGAGGTGCTCCACCCTGGGCAAAGGGGCCCTTTTAGCAGTTTGTATTTTAATAATACCTCTCCTCACCTTTCTTGTTGCACCAATCCCAGGTAATTGTGGGCTATGTTTGCATTTCAAAGGCAAGGTTTGTAGTTTCAAGGGACAAAGAAAGAATGTAAAAAAAAAAAAAAATCCCTCTAGGGATTCAGAGTAATTCCTATTTAAAATTTATCCTTTTCTACTTAAACAGGACTATTTTGTTCCAGTATCCTGATCTTTTAGGATATCTGCAAACATTGTGAGAGGAATAGGGGAGGTTTCCTGATTAGTAAAGATAGGTGGGCTTTGCTTAGTTTCTAGAGTTGTATTTCTGCTTTTGTAGGGATTTGTAAGAAAAAGACTGTTGTTTCTACTTCCCCAAAGACCTGGATTATAGCCTGAATATTAAGGGGTAAGTTGTTTGTTTGTTTGTTTGTTTTTTACACCAAATCTTACACTTTATATCAGGGAAAGAACAAACCTTGCCTTTTTAACTAAGATGAGAATTAAAAAGATTTGTACCTTTCTCAACTTTTTATAAAGCATTTTAACAAAAGACATTTTTCTGGATATACAATTCAAACTTGGCTTCTGTTAGCACCTCAACATTGGCCTTCCATTGATCATTTGTAGGAGGGCCTAAGAGAAACTTTGGTCACCTGTTTCTGCTGTGAAGATAAGGTTGTGAATACAGTCAAATAATATCTCTGCAAATCTTGTAAGAAAAGGTAAGTTAAAACAGGCAGATGAGACTAGATGTTAAGAAGGGAATTTCACATGGGATGTGGACATTTTTATCTTAATTTCTGTTCTTTTATCTTGTCCAGGGAGTCCCTACAGCCATCATATTAATAAGACAATTTAGAGCTCTTCATAAAAATATGTATTTTAAATAAGCCAGTTTAAAGAATCCATCATTTGGCCACTGATGAGTAGGATCTTATAAATTTCAATAGTAACTCAAACAAATAACCCTTTTCAAGTCTTAACCAAAAACACAAGAAGTATCCAGAGAGGGCATAGATAATGCAGACCCCATGATCCAAAAGTTTACTTCCAAGATTAGTCTAAGCATTACCGACAGTTAGTTAGGTTCTCCCAGGATATCTGGAGGGCAGCCATTGGGAAAATCAGAGGTCTGTCCTAGCAGCACTTCCCAACAGAGCCACAAAGCCAGATCAAACCACACAGGCACAAGATGGCTGACAAAGTTGTCCAGAAACCCCTGACCAAATAAGAGGAAAAAAGGCACAAAACCCTGCTTTTAAGAAACCACCCCAAGTAGTGCATGTTCTATCCCCTAGTTAACAACTGTCCATAAAAGATACAAACTCAAAACCAAAGCCATGAAGCTCATTCTCTCTTGCTCTTGCTCTCTCTCAAGTTTGTCCATTCTCAAATCTTGAGAGTGTACTTGTTCTAATAAACTTTCCTGCTTGTGTTATTTATCCATTGTGTTTTGTTGTCCTTAAATTCTTTCTCTTGATGATTCCAAGAGCTTTTGCCAACATCTTGGGATGGGGTAGGCTGAGGCCTCAGGGCCAAGGATCTCCCCAGTTCACATGGCAACATATGAAAAGCAAAGGCCTTCTTTGAACAGACAGTAAAAATGATTTAGTGAAAATGGAGGTCTGGTCTATGAAAACATCAGATGCTTTCAGTCTCAACACCTGCTAATGTCATACACCAGGGAGGTGATATTTTCTAGCACTAACAGGCAACAAAATTTCAGATGACAAAGATTCCTAAGGTCTGGGATTTCTCATGACAGTCTTGATAACTAGCATGGCTAGAGACTGAGAACCCCAGTCTATTCAACTGACCACCAAGCTACACTCCAGTAAGTGCACTCTCCAGATTGTGCAGACCAGAGAATATTTTCACTAGTCACAAAACCAAGCTGTTAGGACTTGAGCAAGACAAAAAGAAAATCTTATGTCTGGTATATGCACATTAACAGTTTTATCCAAGCCTTGCATCTCTTGGAGCCAAACCAATACCAAGGAGGATGTGCTGTGGGGTTTGGATTGTGTGTTGCTTCACAGTGTATTTCCATGCATGAAAGTTTTCTTAAGGTTGGCAGGTGATCTAATGTCAGTCTAATCCATTCCATGTCCAACTTATCCTAACGGTGGAATCTGAGTTAGGTGGCAAGTTCTCTAACACATTTTAAGTGTTCAACCAATGCCCACCAATTTTGTGGCATAGGTTTTCAAGAGTTCCATTTGCATTAGCTTTTACCTCCTATGCACATTATCACAGACCTAGAAGACACAGACAAATAAAAACAAAGGCCATCTCTGGGAGGAAATCAATCAGTGACCACAGAATACCATATTTAACCATAGAGGCTTTAAGCCCTAGGAACTAGTTCCACAAATATTTTCTCCTGCTAACCTAAATTTAGAGAAAAATACTCTCAACAGTGTCACTCCATCAGACTCTACACATAGATTCAGGGAAACTGACTTGGTAAGAAACTTACTTTTGCTGGCTGTATGTCAGATGCCCCAAGGATCTCTCAGCTTGTCCAGGGCAAGCAGTGTTCAGTGAATTGAAGTATCTTGCTATATTAACAGGAAGAATTTCCTGACCCCTTCTAGGTCCTTCTACTGGACTAAGAGTCAAATTGTTATGAGACAGATGAACAGGAGAAAATCTAATTTCCTATGTATGGGGAATCCACACAGACATACAAATTCCAAAGATAGGCAAAATAATGTGTATATATAGGATATCTTGAACTAAGGCAAAGGGAATAGGAGTCTAAGACTTTGAAGGTAAGGAATACAATGCCCAGACAGACAATAAGAAAAGCAGATGTATGGTAATTAGATGTTTGCCCTGCCATACAAATGGGTAATCTATAAAATTTATCTCTGGTAATAACCACTATTCTGAGAACGACCCCCAATTTAGATTCTTCTATGTATTTAAAAGAGGGGCAAAAATTTCTCTTGAGCCTACAATGTGAATTGCCTTCAATGCAAAATAATCTTCATGTCAAAGTGGCCCATCTTGTAGTGGCTCATCTTTGTCCCCTATAGCCTTTGAAAATATTCACCAACTTTTATCTGGAAAACATGCTTCAGATATAACTGCCTTCCACTGGGTTGCCCTTGGTCATAAGAGGACCTCTCAAATATGGACATTGACTAATGATCTTTCCTCATGTTTTAAAGATAAAAATGGCCTTAGTAGGACATTGGGTTACCTTCCTTTGAACATTTGGGTTTTGTAGGATCCAAATGATCACGAATTCACTCCACATAGAAGTCTACACAACTGCAATGTTGTTTCTTTTAATGTATCCTTATGGTGGAGAAATGGAATTTATAAAGGAACTTTAAATTGAGAAGAATATGTGCTCCCCTTCATGGACAATAGGGAGAACCAATCAGCAATCTGAAAAATGGTAGAAGCTTAATTCCACTTAACTTTTTCCAGGAAACATCCCATATCTTACCCCAAACTTGACTCCCAAGAGTCAAATTCCTTTATTGCTTCAAGTACATAGAAATAGAAGATGCTCCTACAATTACTCACGTGATTCTAATAAATATGATTATGTACTAGGAAGATGATTACATTTTTGAGCAGGAGATTTCTTTTTTTGAAACTGATAAATGTGTGGCCCAAAGAACCTACTTGTGCCTTATCCCTCAAAGATTCTGGTATTTCTATTGATATTTCTGTGCACCAATATTTACTGCAAACTTTCTATTATATGGAAAGATTGTGTTGGGGTTGCCCCTAATGCCATCATTAGAAAGGCTCTTACTTCCACTTCTCACATACCAAATTGGCAATCCTTCTCTTATTAATCAAAAAGACTTTGGAAAAGCTGTGAAGGTTATATTTGGATGGATATCAAATAACCAATAACCCCATTGTAAACAAAAAGGGCCTTAATCATGCCCTTGTCCAAGACTACTCTCTTTGGATTGGATATGAGACTTGGAAAATATGATATGCAACCTATTCATAATCATGGCTGCCACATTCAGTGTTTCTGTTCAAGCATTTGATGATCAACAAACTCAAATTGATAGCCTGGCAGAAGTTTGTCTTATAAAATAGAAGGGCACTTGTTATCTTAATGGCCCAACAAAGGTATACTTGTGCTCCACTAGAAGAATGCTGTTTTGAGGCACCTGGGTGGCTCAGTTGGTTAAGCTTCTGACTCCCGATTTTGGCTCAGGTCATGATCTTGCTGTTTGTGGGATCAAGCCCCGTATCGGTCTTGACACTGACAGCATGGAGCCTGCTTGGGATTCTCTCTCCCTCTCTCTGCACTTTCCTTCTCTCTCCCTCTCTCTCTCAAAATAAATAAATTTAAGAAAAGAAAAAGGAAGAATGCTGTGTTTATGTTAATCAATCTGGCAAAATAACACTAGAACTAAAACCTGTAAAGGATATTATTAACCTATTAGCTCCCCTTCATGGACAATAGGGAGAATCAATCAGCAATCTGAAAAATGGTAGACTTGGCCAGGACTTGGAGATTACTTCCATCTCTTTAGTTGGTTATCATCAGGAATAGGATCATGGTTAAGAAGGATGGCACAAACTAGTTTATTACTATTAATCTTTCTTTTAATGTTAATTTATTTTGAGCCCATTGTAGGGCTCAATCTCATGGAACTGTGAGATCATGACCTGAGCTGAAATTGAGTGGGACACTTAACTGACTGAGCCATCCAGGTGCCCCTCTTACTATTAATCTTAATATGTGCTGTTAGGTTAATAAAAGACTTACTAAAAGTGGCAATTACTGAGGTAGCTCCCCCAACTGCCCTGCTTATGTTTGCACAGATGACCAAGTTAAATGCTTTTCATGAGGAAGGATTTTTGAACCAAAAGAATTGAAGGAATTAGCAGTTGGCTATTTCAGAAGCCCACCCCCCACCCCGAGACTAAATGGCACTGAAGCTGGTAATGAAACCACTCTAGCTTCAAGAGATTGAGGTGTTCTCCAGGAAATCATGAGCAAAAAGGAAAAATATGTGAAGAGTTGCCAATAATGACTCCTTATCTGGACTGAATTTTATAAAATATGAAGTGGGAATTTGTAGTGGCTTCTCCAACTTGTCAACAATTGACAAGAGGTTTTAGATCTTCTCTATCATGCTGAAATCTACTGAGTCCTTAGATATTTAATAATCAAACATTCTTAATACCTTAGATTAGTGCCTGTTGTCTACAAGGTTTTTAAATTATTGCTAATTGCTCTCATGTTTATCACCTTGCTAAGAAAGGTCTGTGTAAGATCTGATTATGGACACTCCATGATTTGATTCACCTAAACCTCCAGGCAGCTTAAAGCTCCAGATGAGGACACTGCCTAAGAACCATTTCCTGATTGCCACCTTGTTGCTCAATGTGGCCCGACTCTTAACGACAGTGACTCCTTAAAACAAATCATTAACATTTAAAAATCTTCCTGAGTGGGATAGGACATCCTGCAACAGGTTCAACCCAGTGACATGGTACTAAACAAGTAGTTGATCAGACGTTTTCAGAGAAAGGTCTTTATCAAACGGGTGAAATGTGAAAGGTGAAATGAATCGGGATCATTTATGTCATGGGGTTTTAAAATGGAGGGTTGCTGGAAGGGAGGGGGGTGTGCAGATGGGCTAAATAGGTGATGGGTATTAAGGATGGCACTTGTTGGAATGAGCGCTGGGTGTTACATGTAAGTGATGAATCACTGGATTCTGCTCCTAAAACCAATACTGCCCTGTATGTTAACTAACTTGAGTTTAAATCAATAAATTTTTAAAAATGGAGCCAGAAGACCACTGAGAAGATGGGACTTATGTACATCATCACCAGAGAAACCATGAACTTTCAAACTGGGCCAAACTGCACATATTCCAAGGACCTGTTCTAAACACCACCAAGCAACTTGCTATCCCGTAGGAGACTGCTCAGTGATAGTCTTAGCAACCAACTATATTCAATCAAGATTAGTTTTCTGCCACCAATACCAATCAAAATACTCTGTAATATAGAACATAGCATTCCCTTTAAGAACCCTTGACTTTTGTTCCCAGCATAGGCAGGGGATGAGTATATGGTTATTGTCCAAAATCTGTATTGCCTGAATTACGATTCTGAGACCCCAAATAAATGCTTTAGTATAGCTCTGCCTCTTGTCTTGGTCAACAAATTACAGCTTCTGGAACAATGCACATCGTATCCAACCTAATAAATCTGCAAAACTTGAAGACAGTACCTGGGCATTGAGTTTTCTGTGGGTTCAATGCCCACCCTTCCTCTCACATATATTCCCAACAAAAGGCCCGGGAGTGTATCCAAGTTTGGTTTGTGTGGCTATGGGATAGGAGGCAGGAAATGGGATTTCTCTGATGGTGCAGGAGGACGAGAAAATGACCACACATCCTGCCTGAAGGCAGTATCTGCAGGGTTCTAGGGTGAGGAGAGGGGAGTTCAAGGTATTTCTTCCTGTGGATTGGAGTAGTCTAGCCTGCAGGCACGTCTGACTCCTGAAGGGGAACTCCCCAGGCATGTGGGATCCCAGCCTTTCGCTGGAACTTGGCCTCTGTATCATTGAGCTCAGCAGGCATAGATTCTCTCATCATGAATGGTTTCTGAGTTAGGAGCTACCTGCTAGCTGGGGCTGTTGGTTATTGTTGCTGCTCTTGCTTTCCTTTGCGTCAGGGATGGGACAGCACGGTCACATTTTATCTGTTTCACCATCAGCACAACAGCCTCCTGTTCACTCTCCTCACTTTCCCAGGGGCTCCACCTCTCAGCATTCCAATCAGCTTTGTCACAGGCACTCAGGTCTTAATCTTGGGCAGTTGGAACACCCTCCTCGTTCTACAAAATGACATGAGAAGGTCTTCAAATTACCCTGTTCTCCTACCTTGTCTACTAGCCCCAAAGGTAGAGTAGTAGATGTATGTAAATCCTTCTCTAACCTCAGCTCTTCTTCCAGCTTTCCAACCCAAGCTTCAGCCTCCTGCCCTCACTGCAGTGGCCCGTAGTTTCCCTTCCCTGCACAGTACTCTCTCTGCTGTTCCTCAGACCAGCACATTAGGCGAGCTGACATTTTCCAGACATTCCTGTACTCATGCAGGGATCCATAAGCATCGAACATACCGGCCACCCCAAGCCCCCCACAAAGGTCAAGAGCCAACTCAGGATTTCCCTCTCAGACGCTATTTTCCCAAGACCCATTCCTCTGATTTCCTTACTGGGCCCCCAGTTGTCTGCAACTTCTGAAAATCCCTGAGTGAAATCTGAAACTGGCTTCACACACAGAGAGGCAGGCCACTTCAAAATGGTAAGTAACAATTTTAATAAGCAAGAGAACTTACAAGGCTCATCTTGGGTGGCTGCAGTAGGTAGATCTTCACACCTGCCTGCCAGACGCTTAGGACCTTATAGAGGCCTTGATGGGGCTGAGCCTCAGGTACCATCCAGTTGCTTTCAATATCACATTGCTCTCTTAAAGCTACAGTACTTGAAAACAGATCCAACTGTGGGAACAATGTTGGGGGGGCTGCAGAGGAGCCTCAGATTGCCAGGTTTAGCTCTTAGATCAACCGGAGGTCACATATTCTCTTTGACCTCCTGTAAAACTGTATTATTTAGAATTCCTGCATCTTCTTTATATCCTGATATCTTGTTTTTCTTCCATCTTGACTCTCTTCTATTGAAGTTTTAGAGGTTAATTTATCAACATTCATAAGTATTCCTGCTTCAAAGTTTGACTGGAATTGAGTTGGATTGATCTAGCCATCTAAAATAGAGTATTAACTTTCCCCACTCATGACTCTTTGATTTTATTTAGATTTGTTTATATCTTTTCATAATGTGTTGCAGGTTTACTCATGAAGGTTTGTGCATCTCTTGTTGCATTTATTCCTAGGTGCCCTACAGTTTTTTGTTGATCTTTTATAAAGTAACCCTCGAGAATGGTTAATTTGTATATCCTATTGAATTTCCATTATAGACAATTATGTGATCATATAATAAGTATTACATGATAAGTGTGTTTTTCCCATTCTAATTCCTACAGCTGTTCTTTTAAAACATAGTGATTAAGAGCACAGTCTTGAGCTTCCTACTTCGGTATTCTCATCTGTATAATGGAGATAATAATGTCTAATTCATGGATTTTTTTTGATGAAGATTACATGAGTTATTTGTAAATCTCTGGAAACAGTGCTCCACAAATAAATTTGCAGTAAATAACGTTATTATCATCACTATTGTAGTTGTTACAGCTAAAGCATGCACCATCATGCAGAAATGGAAGATGCTATCACTGGCGTCACTGTATTTTCTCAAAAAGAAAAGGTGCTGTAAGCTAACATCATGCTCTGCAGGTAAGAGTATCAAATTCTATGGCTTATTTAAGTATTGAATGAGATCTCAAATCCTTTCCTAACAAGACTTACTGGTTTTTATAACAAAAGGTCATCTGTGGGCATTGATGGATCATCACTTAATCCAAAGGTGAATGGTAGGTTGTTCATCAGTTGTTATAAGAAAAGATCAGTTTATCCACCTGCTCATTTGGTTTCCAAAAAATAGGGAGCTTTTTTCAATGCACAGTCAGTATAGAAATTTGCTTTTCAATTACTGGTTGGAGAATATAATCAAATTTTTCTCTCATCTAGCTCTAAATAAAAGCGTGGCTGAGAAAAATTCCATTTAGGAAAAATAAAATATTCTCTATTTTTGGTAATTTCATTTAATTTTTAAGACAATTTTTAAGTTTATTTATTATTTTGAGAGAGTGTGCATAGAGGGGAAGGGAACAGAGAGAGAATCCCAAGCAGACTCTGCACTATCAGCACAGAGCCTGATGCAGGGCTCAGTCCAACAAGCTGTGAAATCATGACCTGAGCTGAAACCAAGAGTCAGATGCTTAACTGACTGAGCCACCCAAGCACCCCTATTTTTGGTAGGGGCTGTTATTAAAACTGTTATTAAAACAAATTAGATCACCAGAGTTTGCCATATAAGTTTGGTTCATAGAATCACTTTCACTCCATTGTATTAAATAATTAACCATGTATAGTTTTGTGAAATGGCCATGTGTTAGATGTAAAAGGGTTACCAAGCATAATGTGCACTGATCAAATAGGATCTCTTATATAGAATCTCAAATGAAAAATTCAGTCTAGAATTTATTTATTTATTTATTTTTAATGTTTATTTATTTTTGAGAGAGAGAGAGATAGCATGGGAGCAGGAGAGGGGCAGAGAGGGAGGGAGACACAGAATCTTTTTATTTTTTTAAATTTTTTTAAAAATGCTTTTTATTTATTTTTGAGAGATAGAGACAGTATGAGCAGAAGACACAGAATCCGAAGCAGGCTCCAGGCTCTGAGCTCGCTGTCAGCACAGAGCCCAACGGGGCTCAAACCCTCAAACCATGAGATCATGACCTGAGCCGAAGCCAGAAGCTGACGCTTAACCGACTGAGCCACCCAGTCACCCCAAGACACGGAATCTAAAGCAGGCTCCAGGCTCTGAGCTGTCAGCACAGAGCCTGATGCAGGGATCGGGCCCACGAACTATGAGATCATGACCTGAGCCGAAGCCCGGCACTTAAACTGACTCAGCCACCCAGGCGCCCTCTCAGTCTAAAATTTATAATTGGAAAATACTTCTGATTCATATAATGAATTAGTTGAAGATTCCCCACCCACCCCCCCCTCTTATTTGGTATGTTTAAATTTACCTTTTGTCTGGCTGTCAAGAAGTCTAGAACCAAGGTTAGAAGTTCAGTCATGGGGTGCCTGGGAGGTCAGTTGGTTGGGCATCCAACTTCGGTTCAGGTCATAATGTTGCCAGTTCATGGGTTCAAGCCCCACATCAGGCTCTGTGCTGACAGCTCAGAGTCTGGAGCCTGTCTTCAGATTCTGTGTCTCCCTCTCTCTCTGAGCCTCCCCTGCTCATGCTCTCTCTCTTTCTCTCTGTCTCAAAAATAAAGCATTAAAAAAAAAGTTCAGTCATATAACAACATTAACTACTATTGTTAGCATCTTTGAATTCCTATTTTTTCTCATCCTTATTTTCCTTTCCTGATTTATTAATCTCTATTAACCATTCCAACATCTTCTTTTTTAAGTTCATTAAAAATTTTTGACAGAACTGTAGTATAAATTCAAGAATTTAAATACTTAATCATCAGGCTGCCTTTATCAAATGACCATCAAGCCACAAAAGCAGCATTAAGGAACTTCTAAATCAACCACAGTGAAAGCAAATAAAAAATAAGACAACACTGCTATGAACTAAAGGATTTTATTTTCTTTCTACATTTGCTTCTTTTTTTTTAAATTTTTTTAATGTTTTATTTATTTTTGATACAGAGACAGAGCATGAGAGGGGGAGGGGCAGAGAGAGAAGGAGACACAGAACTGGAAGCAGGCTCCAGGCTCTGAGCTAGCTGTCAGTACAGAGCCTGATGCGGGGCTCGAACCCATGAACATGAGATCTGACCTGAGCCGAAGTCGGAGGCTTAACCGACTGAGCCACCCAGGCGCCCCTACATTTGCTTCTATGAACAAACATTTCATCTGAAGTTTGGAACAAGTAAATAATATATTTTTAATACAATTAATTTACATTTATACTTGAATAGAGATTTGATTATTGAGTTAAAAATGACCTGAATTATCTTTCCCTTTAGTGGGTAAAGTCGAGCATAGTCTTCATTCTTTTCTCAGCTGGATAGCTATTTCTAAAATGTTACCATGAGGCTTTTATAAAGAAGATTTCTTTACAGACAATATATAATGACTTTTTCCTCCCTAAGACTGTTCAATTTGCAGCAGGGACCCTAATTTCTTTTATCTTAGTGAAGTTTCTTTGGCTTCCAAAGGAAGATGGTGCAAGTTGGAGCCAAGATGTGATTAATGAACACATCTTTTTCCATGTGACAGCTCTAAGATGACATTTATATTGCATGAAGTGTATTCATTTCACAGAGGAAGAAGAGGACTTGAAAAAAGATTTAAAAAACAAAAAAAAAATCAAATTGACTTAGTTTGGTAGTTAAAATTCTAGACAGACTAGCAGAGAGCCCTGACTGTGATTTTTTCCCATATGTCCTTCTCTTCTGTATTCTTTGCCTAAAAATTATTCAGGAAACCTACTTGCAGCAATATGGTGTCATTAAGTGACTGAGAACACACACCAAGAGATTGTCAGGTCCTTTTCTGTCCAATAAAGTGCTCCCTGTGTGTCAATTAATGTACAAGTTTTCTCTCCTGTATTTACTGCTCTAATGACCTGAACCATTTGCTGAGGCCTCGCTTAGCAGACATGATCAGCAGCAGTGGTGACCTGGGGCTCTCACCATGTGTTATGTCTTGCTGATGTTGTTCAAAGAATCAGACATTCTGAACATCATTCAGTTCACTGTAGCTATAAGGATGGAACCTAAGGGAAGAATGACTAGAATAACTTTGGTGCCCAGTGCAATTGAATACCTGCTTGGCTCATGTCTTGATTCTGTCTTCTCTTTTAAGGAAAGTGATCAGAGTAGAAAATATGAAGAATTCTGGGAAGGTTGAAAACCAACAAGCATATTCCTAAGGCCTTCTATTTTTCAATACTAACTCTTGTGTATTTACTTAGGTTATTTCATTAAATCTACATTGAAAAAATAAAGCACTGTGTTCTTTTGAAAAACTTACAAACATGTCATTAATTCATTAATCAATTTTGACCCTCTTGGTTTGTTCATTCATTCTTAATTCAACATGTGTTTGAATCAATGTGCCACAGACTAGGTTAGACACAGGAATGCAGCAGTAGGGCAACCTAGTCCCCCATTAAGCAGTTTGTACACTAGTAGAAATAGAGATTTTGAACCAGTGATTGCCCATGAGTTGAGTAATGTAAAGTAGAAGTGCAAAGTGCAATGAAAGCTTACAACAAAATGTTTTAGGTTAAGCATCCCAGAAGCAGACTTTAAGCTAAGAACTGTTGTATAAGGGAAGTGCTCTGCAGAGAAATCAGGAATTAAATGAAGGAAGCAGGAGAAGAAGGGACAAGAAAACAAGCAAGGACATAACTTCTGGAGGTACTTTAGCCTGATGCTGCAAGGGAACTCTGGAGTGTAAATTACACCTCAGAATGTGTCCTGAGCCAAGGCAGATGAGCTGGGCTTTCATCCTGCTGCACCATCGGTCCTTTGTGAAGGAGTGGATATGGAGCAAGGGTGTGGGCATGGTGGCGGTGAGAATGTAAAGTCCAGATACGTCTAGATTTCTGCATTAGTCATGCTTGGAGCCTGAGGACAGCAGGCCAAAGAAGCGTCACAGCTTTAGCCCACTGGAGGTGAAATTGTGTAAAAGCTGGGAGGTGGGCAGACCGAAATGATAAAGGGGTCCAAACAGGATCTGGGTGTAACATGAACAATTTATTAGTGTTGCATCCTCTGCATTGTTCTGATCATTTGCATCTAACATTTAAGTCATAGCTTCTTCCAGATGGTGGTCATCATAATTTCTAGGGAAAAATTTATAAGAATTAACAGGATGAGTTACCATCCTTATGGCTGCAGTGAGTCCCAAGACTGTGGTTGATTTTCATTATCTTTTTCCTCTATCACCTATTTTAAATTCCTCTCAATCTTAGCTACCACTTCTGCTAGTCCAGGTGGCTTACCAGGTGGTATGACCTGGATTTTCACCTTTCCTTTTCAGTTATGGGAATTTTTATTGCCGTATTCTCAAGCCCAGAGATTCCTTCCTCAACTGTATCAAGTTTATTAATGAACCCATCAAAGGTATTCTTCATTTCTGTTACAGTGTTTTTGGTAACTAGTATTTACTTTTTATTCTTTTGTAGAATTCCATATCTCTGTGTTCACATTATCCATCTTTTCTTGTATGTTGTCTATTTTTTGCATTAAATCCCTTAGCATGTTAATCATTATTTGGTTTTCAATTACTGGTCTAGGAATTCTAACATTCCTGTCCTTTCTGACTGGTTCTGATGCTTGTTCAGTCTCTTCAAATTGTGTTGTTGTTGTTGTTTTCTTTTAGTGTGTCTTGTCATTTTATCTTTGTTGAAAACTGAACATGACATACTAGACAAAGAAAGCTTTTAGGAATGTTATGACCCAGCAGTAGCACTGCTAGGGATTTATCCAAGGGATACAGAAGTGCTGATGCATAGGGGCACATGTACCCCAATGTTCCTAGCAGTATACTGTCAACAACAGCCAAAACATGGAAAAAGCCTAAATGTCCATCACCTGATGAGTGGATCAAGAAGATGTGGTATATATATATACACAATAGAGTACTACATGGCAATGAGAAATGAAATATGGCCATTTGTAGCAAAGTGGATGGACCTCGAGGATGTCATGCTAAGCGAAATAAGTCAGGCAGAGAAGGATAGATACCATATGTTTGCATTCATAGGTCTAACAGGAGAACAAGGGAAACCTAATGGAGGACCAAGGGGAGGGGAAGAGGGAAAGAGAGTTGGAGAGAGAGAGGGATGCAAAACCTGAGAGACTATTGAATGCTGAAAATGAACTGAGGGTTGAAGGGAAAGGGGGAGGGAGGAAAAGAGGTGGTGGTGATGGAGGAGGGCACTTGTGGGGAAGAGCACTGGGTGTTGTATGGAAACCAATTTGACAATAAACTATTTTTAAAAAAATTTTTTAAATAAATAAAATTAAATGAAAATTTAAAAAAAATAAAATAAAATGGGAAAAAAAAGTTGGAAACAAACAAAAGGGATGTAGTGGTGAGGTGTAAGGGGGAGGGGAAGTAGCCTAAGGTCTATGATTAGGTCTCAGACTTACAGTGAGCCTGAGCCCCTGGAATATGGATACCAATGCTTCTCAATATAGTTCTTCCCTTAAATGAGACAGAATGGCTCGAGGGGGCAGTTGGGTATTCGCCTTCCTCCATTAGGCTGTACTGTGATAAAACTCCAGCAGGTTAGGCTCTGGTGAGATAGTTTTCCCTAAAGGCAAGCCTGATTAAGAGCAGAATGCTCTGGCATATTTAAAACTGTTCCCTTTCTCCTTTCCTGCTGAAAGCACAAAGAGATTTTTCTCTGATGTTCACTGTGAGGACCTGGTAGAGTCCCTGAAAGTAAAACTCACAAAGGTGTGTGGGTGCCCCATGACTGGGTTCCCTGAAGTTTTTAACTCAAACTTGCCTGGCCTGAGGCTCCAGCAATTCATCATTTACAGGTCAGGTTTTCCTACACTGGCACTCGTTCCCATGGTGCTTCTGCTCATGGTTTCTTCTCCAGTGAGTTGTGATTCTGTGTATTCATCCATCGCTCTCCCCAATTCTGAGTACATCTGTTTGCCCTGTGACCTTGCTTCTCTAGTGGATATAAGAAGAGTTGTTGATTTTTCGTCTGGTTCAGCTCTTTACTTGTGATGGAGTGCTGATTTCTGAGCTTCTTACATACCAGATAAGAAACCAGAAGCCCAATCTCTACTTTTTATTAGACTTCTTGCTCCATTGAAGTCTACTCTTTGGCTACGTGTTGTACATGTGATGACATCTCCATCCTGCAGGTTACTTACGCCAAAACCTTAGGGCTGTCTTTGACTTCTCTTTCTTCTTTGCATCAACCTATCAGCAAATCCCACAGCATTACCTTTAAACATAGCTATCATACCAGCACTTGTCATTGTCTCCACAGCCACTTGTCTGGTCTGTGCCACCGTGTTCTCTCACCGGAACATGGCAGCAGCTCTCCATCTGACCTTCCTTGGAGCCTTCCACAGAGCAGCCAGAGTGAAGCTATTGTGACTTCAGTTAGATCATGTCACTCCTTGCTTCAAAAATGTCCAAAGGCTTTCTGCCCTCCTAAGAGCAAAATCCAAAGTACTTGTCGAGGCTTGCAAGTCCCCCTGTTATCTTCTGACCTTTTCTACTATTCCTGGTCCCCTTGCCCACTCCATTTTAGGAGCACCAGCCTTCTTCCTCTTCCTTGGGCTCAAGAGATGTAATTCTACCTCATGTCTCTTGCACTGGCTGTCTCTGAGAGTGGTCCTTTCGGTGGGATCCCCACTGCTAACTTCTTCAACTCCTTTAATTCTTTCCTCAAAGGTCACCTCAATGAAGCCTTCCCCCACCCCCATGTGTACAATTACAACTGCGTCCACTCTTGTTCCACTTTTCTGTGCCCCGTCTTATTATTTTGACCATAACACTAATTATCTTTTTTGCATACTAACATACCATTTACTTTTTATGTGCTAGGTTGTATATAAAATATAAGCTTGTGAATTCAATAGCCTTTTCCAGTTTGTGTCCTGAGTGCCCAAAGCAGTGCCTGGAATATGGTAAGTGCGTAATAGGTGGGGGGTTTTGATGAATAAATTAATTATTGTGGTCTTCAAGTAGATTTTTAAAAATATCAGTTAAATTAACATAGCAGACAAAGGAGTCCAAAAAGTCAATGGGACTGGAATTAGATAAAACTTTTCCAGTGGCCAAAAGCAAAGAAACTAAACTGATAAACAACAACAGAAGCAAACTCCTATATAACCAATAAACAACAACAACAAGGGACAACAAAAATCCACTGTCTTGCTGCCATAGTGTGTTTTATCACTGTAACTGTTGATTTACATTGTAAATTCTCCTAGAGAAAATATTTCCATGGCAAGATGTTCAATTTCTAGCTTATGATATGAACCTATAAAAACAACATCAGAACCACTCCCAGACCACAGAAAAAACATAACAAATAAAAATTTGTAGCATGCAGGTGATTATTTATATTACTATAAAGAAGAAAATAATATACATTCTGTTATGCCCAGATTTGTAATATCGTCCCCAAAACCAGAAATTGTCAGGGAGACCGAGTCACGCATGCAAAAGCAAAGGGCTTTATTATTATGGGCTTATAAGCTCGGGGCTCACAGACTTCACCAACGCAGTGGATCCA